>NC_045960.1:6469615-6606719 GCF_010909765.2 Amblyraja radiata
ACACACACACACACACACACACACACACACACACACACACACACACACACACACACACACACACACACACACACACACACACACACACACACACACACACACCGCACACACACACACACCTCACACACATCACCCAGACACACACACACACACATATGCACATACACACTCACACACACATACACATACACACACACATTCGCACATACATACATACACGTACACACACACACACATACACACACATATACACACATATACACACACACATACGCTAACACACAAACACACACACACACTAACACACACACACACCACGCACACACCACACATACATACGCTAACACACACACACACCACACACACACACACACACACACTGCACGCACACACACACATACACACACACACCCCTCAAAGTCCCCCCTCCCCCTTTCCCCCCACTCTACCCTGTACCCCACCCTGGTGTGGACCCATTTCTCCACTATCGTGCCCCCTGTCCCCTTCCCCACCCTCTTCCACATATTGGTCCCTTCTTCAGGCGTGTGTCTGCAGATGATACTGCACACAGGTATAATCAGGCTGAGGCCACGTACAACAGGTTGATCAGAGATAAAATGCACTGGAGTGTGGAGTATACAGTAGTTTCTCAATGTCGCAGTTCCAGGGAAAAGATCCTGTGTGTGCAGGGTGGAAATATCAGAGACTAGAGACCGTTGTTTTACGGCAAGAGGAGCAACGATTAATGAAGATCCCCGGAATGAGTGGGTTAACATATGATGAGCGTTTGTCAGCACTGGGCCTGTACTCGCTGGAGTTTAGAAGGATGAGGGGGCCCCTCATTGAAATGTACAGAATAGTGAAAGGCTTGGATAGAGTGGATGTGGAGAGGATGTTTCCACTAGTGGGAGAGTCTAGGACTAGAGGGCACAGCTTCAGAATTAAAGGACGTTCCTTTAGGAAGGAGATGAGGAGACATTTCTTTAGTCAGAGCGTGGTGAATCTGTGGAATTCTTTGCCACAGACGGCTGTGGAGGCCAAGTCAGTGGATATTTTTAAGGCAGAGATAGATAGATTCTTGATTAGTACGTGGTTATGGGGAGAATGCAGGTGTTTAGGAGGGAGAGATAGAGCAGCCATGATTGAATGGCAGAGTAGATTTAATGGGCCGAATGGCCACATTTTACTCCTATCACCTATGACCTTATGACCTAAGGCGCGCGGAGTAAGTTTATTTAAACACAGAGTGGTGGGTGGCTGGAAGGCGCTGGCAGGGGTGATGGTGGAGGCAGGTACGATAGTGGTGTTTAAGAGGGTTTTAGGCAGGCTAGAGTCAATAGTCAAGTCTATAGAGTCAAGACTCATAGGTCCAGAAACGGAACAATGAGATTGTTACTTGCACATGGATATGCAGAGGATGGAGGGATATGGATTATGTGCGGGCAGCTAAGAGTTGGACACAAAGTGCCCGAGTAATTCAGAGGGTCAGGCAACATTTCTCAGAAAACATGGATAGGCGATGTTTCTCATTCGGACCTCTCTTCAGATTGGATCCAGAAAGTCACCTATCCAAGTTTTCCGGGGATGCTGCCTGACCCTCTGAGTTACTCCAGCACTTTGTGTATTTTTTTGTGTAAACCAGCATCTGCAGTTCCTTGTGTCCACAGAGAAGAGATGATCTTGGCGTCGTGTTCGGCACGGACATTGTGGGCTGAAGGGCCCGTTCGATGTTCTAATACATTACACTGCAAATACAACAGAATTCACCAACAGCAATAAATGAGGTTGAGGTGTTACCTACCCTGTAGTCACTGCTGATATTATTTACAGATACGTTTCCTGAGTTGTGGAGTTTGGCCAGGCACTGTGGAACAAAAACCCTGTGGGAACAAAAAAAGATCATAAACATGTCTTTGTGGATCACAAGAGGTAGATCTTTAAGGCAGAGATAGATAGATTCTTGATTAGTACGGGTGTCAGGGGTTATGGCATCTCATGTAGATAGGGTGGTAAAGAAAGCTTTTGGTGTGCTGGCCTTTATAAATCAGAGCATTGAGTATAGAAGTTGGGATGTAATGTTAAAATTGTACAAGGCATTGGTGAGGCCAATTCTGGAGTATGGTGTACAATTTTGGTCGCCTAATTATAGTAAGGATGTCAACAAAATAGAGAGAGTACAGAGGAGATTTACTAGAATGTTGCCTGGGTTTCAGCAACTAAGTTACAGAGAAAGGTTGAACAAGTTAGGGCTTTATTCTTTGGAGCGCAGAAGGTTAAGGGGGGACTTGATAGAGGTTTTTAAAATGATGAGAGGGATAGACAGAGTTGACGTGGAAAAGCTTTTCCCACTGAGAGTAGGGAAGATTCAATCAAGGGGACATGACTTGAGAATTAAGGGACTGACGTTTAGGGGTAACATGAGGGGGAACTTCTTTACTCAGAGAGTGGTAGCTGTGTGGAATGAGCTTCCAGTGAAGGTGGTGGAGGCAGGTTCGTTTTTATCATTTAAAAATAAATTGGATAGTTATATGGATGGGAAAGGAATGGAGGGTTATGGTCTGAGCGCAGGTATATGGGACTAGGGGAGATTATGTGTTCGGCACGGACTAGAAGGGTCGAGATGGCCTGTTTCCGTGCTGTAATTGTTATATGGTTATTATATGGTTATGGGGAGAAAGCAGGAGAATGGGGTTAGGACGGAGAGATAGATCAGCCATGATTGAATGGCGGAGACTTGATGGGCCGAATGGCCTAATTCTGGTCCTATCACATGACCTTATGACCTTATGAGAGGGTCCTGTTGGAAGAACGAGTTGGCAACCTGTTTCATTTCATAAGTTCATAGATCAATAACTATAGGAGCATAATTAGGCTATTCAGCCCATCAAGTCTACTCCACCATTCAATCATGGCTGATCTATCTTTCCCTCTCAGCCCCATTCTCCTACCTTCTCCCCATAACCCCTGACACCCGTACTAGTTTAGTTTAGTTGTAGTTTAGAGATACAGGGTGAAAACAGGCCCTTCGGCCCACCGAGTTCGCACCGACCAATGATCCCCACACAGTAACACTATCCTACACACACTAGTGACAACTTTCATTTATACCAAGCCAATTAACCTGCAAACCTGTACGTCTTTGGAGTGTGGGAGGAAACCAAAGTGCCCGGAGAAAACCCACGTGGTCACGGGGAGAACGTACAAACTCTGTACAGACAGCACCCGTAGTCAGGATGGAACCCGGGTCTCTGGCGCTGTAAGGCGGCAACTCTAATGCTGCGCCACCGTGCCGCCTCTAATCAAGAATCTGTCAATCTCCGCCTTAAAAATATCCATTGATTTGTCCTCCACAGCGGTCTGTGACAGAAGAAGGGGAGAATTGTGACTGAAGATCTTACCCTGGTGTTTGTGTGGTGAGGCCTGGGCTGTAGTGTTGGAGGAGGCTGTCGATGCCGGGCATCTCCACAAGGTTGACAAAGGCCCGTGGCAGCTGTAGAGGTGCACGTGCAGTGAAATCAGATGATAATTCACACAGAGACTCATAGAGTGGTACAGTGTGGAAACAGGCCCTTCGGCCCAACTCACCCACACTGGCCAACAATGTCCCAGCTACACTAGTCCCACCTGCCCGCGTTTGGCCCATATCCCTCCAAACCTGTCCTATCCATGTACCTGTCTAACTGTTTCTTAAACGTCATAATGTGTGTTGAGGCGATACAGATCTTCTTGCACTAAATATTATTCCCTTTATCCTGTATCTGTACACTGTGGATGGCTTGAAAGGTTATCCTGTATTGTTTATTGACTTCTTGACCTCTAAATATTGACTTCCCTAACTTCAAGTAACCCTTGCTTTCCCTCTCTCTCCATCCCTCCCCCTTCCCAGTTCTCCGACCAGTCTGACTGTCCCCTGATGACATTTTATCTCAGTTTGCTTCGTTGTCACCATCTCCGAGCTAACAATGATCTACTCTACATTCTCCTTGAACTTCATCCCCTTTGATGTCTCGTTCTCACACCTTACACTTCCTTATCTCTGTATCTCCCCCTCCCTCCCCTGACTCTCAGTCTGGAGAAGGGACTCGACCTGAAACGTCACCCATTCCTTCCCTCCAGAGATGCTGCCTGTCCCGCTGAGTTGCTCCAGCATGTTGTGTCTATCTTCGGTTTAAACCAGCATCTGCAGTTCCTTCCCACACATCATGTATTGTCTTTATGCTGGCTGAATAGCTCGCCTCCAAAAGGTTTTTTCACTGTACCTCGGTACACGTGACAATAAACAATAAAGTAAACTAAACTAAAGAAACTCTGGGGATCATTTCTATGCCGTTAGAGTTGTAAGGTTGTACAGTATAGAAATAGTTTTAAGGAAAATCTCAAAGCATTTTTTAATATTAAGTATGCAGGAGTAGGCCATTCGGCCCTTCGAGCCTGCACCACCATTCAATCTGATCATAGCTGATCATCCCTCAGTATCCCGTACCTGCCTTCTCTCCATACCCTCTGATCTCTTTAGCCACAAGGGCTACATCTAACTCCCTCTTAAATATAGCCAATGAACTGGCCTCAACTACCTTCTGTGGCAGAAAATTCCACAGATTCACCACTCTCTGTGTGAAAAATGTTTTCCTCATCTCGATCCTAAAAGATTTCCCCCTTATCCTTAAACTGTGACCCCTTGTTCTGGACTTCCCCAACATCGGGAACAATCTTCCTGCATCTAGCCTGTCCAACCCCTTAAGAATTTTGTAAGTTTCTATAAGATCCCCCCTCAATCTTCTAAATTCTAGCGTGTACAAGCCGAGTCCATCCAGTCTTTCTTCATATGAAAGTCCTGACATCCCAGGAATCAGTCTGGTGAACCTTCTCTGTACTCCCTCTATGGCAAGAATGTCTTTCCTCAGATTAGGAGACCAAAACTGTACGCAATACTCCAGGTGTGGTCTCACCAAGACCCTGTACAACTGCAGTAGAACCTCCCTGCTCCTAAGGGCCAGAAGGTTCAAGGTTTAAGTTTCTTTGTCACATGCACAGTGAAGATGATCAAGGAAAAGATATGGCCCATTAGGAAATGAATGTTCACTCTGTGCATGGAGGATAATGGAGGACAAGTGAACCATCTTCTCTCCAACTAGAGAGCGGTCCTGACCTACACTCTCCCTCATTGGAGACCCTCGGACTATCTTCAATAGGACTTTACTGGCTCTGGTTGAAACGTCCCCCTGCCTCTGATCCTCTGAGTTTAGTTTAGTTTATGGGTAAGGGGATGTTCTTCGAAGAGGAAGGTTTCACCGTGCTTACCTCCTGATAGAATATATCCAGGGCATCTTTAATTCTGATTGTGACATTTTCTGGTGAGTAATGCTCCTAAATAAAGGAATGAAAGAAAGAACACCTTCAACACTTTGTAGACGATCGCTTCCCAGTCGAAAATGTCCCTGTTCAATAGATTGATTGAAAAATGCAGCATGGAAACAGGCCCTTCAGCCCATCGAGACCATGCTGTCCACTGATCGCCCTTTCACGCTGGTTCTTTAGACTTTAGACTCAGGTACAAGATATGACGGCACGGAAACCGGCCCTTCGTCCCATCAAGTCCGTGCCGACCTGGACAAACCTCCTCTTTCCCCATTCAGAAGCCTTACATCCTCCCCTTAATGGGGTGACCATAACTGTACGCAATACATGGGCGGCACGGTGGCGCAGCGGTAGAGTTACTGCCTTACAGCACTTACAGCGCCAGAGACCCGGGTTCGATCCCGACTACGGGCGCTGTCTGTACGGAGTTTGCACGTTCTCCCCGTGACCTGCGTGAGTTTTCTCAGAGAACTTCGGTTTCCTCCCACACTCCAAAGACGTACAGGTTTGTAGGTTAATTGGCTTGGTATAAGTGTAAAGATTGTCCCTAATGTAGGATAGTGTTAGTGTGCGGGTATCGCTGGTCGGCAGAATCAGTGGGCCGAAGGGCCTGTTTCCGCGCTGTATCTCTAAACTAAACTAAACTAAACTAAACTATTCCAAATGCAACTTAATTAAAGTCCCTCAAAGCTGCATCATGACTTACACTGAATGCTCCGATCTAGGAAGGCAACTATTCTATTTGCCTCCTTTACCACTCTGTCAACCTGTGTTGCCTCTGTCAGCGAGGTATAGGCTTGGACCCTAAGATCCCTCCGCACATGAATGCTGCGTTAATTTAGAAACAAGAACTGCAGTTGTCAGTTTACAATAAAAGACACAAAGTGCTGGAGTAACTCAGCGGGTCAGGCAGCATCTGTGGAGAACATGGATAGGTGACGTTTCACAGAGTGCTGGAGTAACTCAGCGGGTCAGGCATCATCTGTGGAGAACATGGATAGGTGACGTTTCACAGAGTGTTGGAGTCACTCAGCGGGTCAGGCAGCATCTCTGGAGAACATGGATAGGTGACGTTTCACAGAGTGCTGGAGTAACTCAGCGGGTCAGGCAGCATCTGTGGAGAACATGGATAGGTGACGTTCCTCAGAGTGCTGGAGTAACTCAGCGGGTCAGGCAGCATCTCTGGAGAACATGGATAGGTGACGTTTCACAGAGTGCTGGAGTAACTCAGCGGGTCAGGCAGCATCTGTGGAGAACATGGATAGGTGACGTTTCACAAAGTGCTGGAGCACTGGGTCAGGCAGCATCTGTGGAGAACATGGATAGGGGACATTTCAGGTGAGGATCCTTCCTCAGACTGGGTTACATTGTTCCTTTCCAAACCGAACTCTGAACGTTCAAACATTAATCCTCATTACTGTTATCATTGGAGTTACCACGGACTATCTTTAATCGGCTTTTTTTTAGTTTAAGAGATACAGCGTGGAAACAGGCCCTTCGGCCCATCGAGTCCGTGAAGACTAGCGATCACCCCGTACACTAGCACTACCCTACACACACTAGGAACATTTTACAGAAGCCACTTAAATTACAAACCCGCACTTCGTTGGAGTGTGGGAGGAAACCAGAGCACCCGGAGAAAACCTACATGGTCACGGGGAGAACGTACAAACTCAGCATAGGCAGCACCCGTAGTCAGGATCGAACCCGGGTCTCGGGCGCTGCGCCACCATGCCACCCACACTATCTTACGCTCAATGTGATTCCCTTTATCATGTAACGATACACTGTGGGAGGCACATTTGTAAACATGTGTAGTCTTCCCGCTGACTGGATAGCACGCAACTAAAAATCTTTTCACTGCACCTGACGGTGACATTAAACAAATCTTAACTCAACTTACTGGTTCAGTCTGCCTCAGCACCTTTAAACAGTAGCAGGTTCCTGACATATTGACGCATATTATAGTGAATACACAAACACATCACTGCTTAATAAGAATATCTTTGCACATCACCTCGTTCATGTAATAAGCACACAGATCAGCGATGCCAATGTAGACTGTGATTATCTTCCAATCCCTCAGAAAGTCAATGTGCTGAAAGAGATACAGGCACTGTTAATTGCTGCTCTTAACATTTTAGTTTACTTTGGAGACACAGTGTGGAAACAGGCCCTTCGGCCCACCAGGTCCGCTCCGACCAGCGATCATCCGTACTCTAGTTCCATCTAAGCCTTCAAACCTCCAAACCTGTATGTCTTTGGAGTGTGGAAGGAAACCAGAACACCGGGAGAAAACCCACGCAGGTCACAGGGAGAATGTACAAACTCCGTATAGACAGCGCTCATGGTCAGGATCGAACCCAGGCCGCTGGCGCCACTGTACCTCCCAATCTGGCATGGTCAGGGGTATTGACATGTCCGAAGTCCAACCAATACAAGGATAATTCCTTTTAAGTATGTTTTTTTAGAGATATATTGCGGAAACAGGCCCTTCGGCTCACCGAGTCCACACCGACCAGTGATCCCCGCACAGTAACACCATCCTGCACACACTAGGGACAATTTACATTTATACCAAGTCAATTAACCTACAAACCTGTACGTCTTTGGAGATGTCGGAGAAAAGCCACGCAGGTCATTGGGAGAACATACAAACTCCGTAGAGACAGCACCCATAGTCGGGATCGAACCCGGAACTCCGGCGCTGTGAGGCAGCAACTCTACTGCTGTACCACTACTAGCTTTCTGACACTAGCTTTTCGGACATCAATGTTATAACCATATAACCATATAACATATAACCATATAACAATTACAGCACGGAAACAGGCCATCTCGGCCCTACAAGTCCGTGCCGAACAACTTTTTTCCCTTAGTCCCACCTGCCTGCACTCATACCATAACCCTCCATTCCCTTCTCATCCATATGCCTATCCAATTTATTTTTAAATGATACCAACGAACCTGCCTCCACCACTTCCACTGTAAGCTCATTCCACACCGCTACCACTTTCTGAGTAAAGAAGTTCCCCCTCATGTTACCCCTAAACTTCTGTCCCTTAATTCTGAAGTTATGTCCTCTTGTTTGAATCTTCCCTATTCTCAAAGGGAAAAGCTGATCCACATCAACTCTGTCTATCCCTCTCATCATTTTAAAGACCTCTATCAAGTCCCCCCTTAACCTTCTGCGCTCCAGAGAATAAAGACCTAACTTATTCAACCTTTCTCTGTAACTTAGTTGATGAAACCCAGACAACATTCTAGTAAATCTCCTCTGTACTCTCTCTATTTTGATCCTTCCTATAATTGGGCGACCAAAATTGTACACCATACTCCAGATTTGGTCTCACCAATGCCTTGTACAATTTTAACATTACATCCCAGCTTCTATACACAATGCTCTGATTTATAAAGGCTAGCATACCAAAAGCTTTCTTTACCACCCTATCTATATGAGATTCCACCTTCAAGGAACTATGCACGGTTATTCCCAGATCCCTCTGTTCAACTGTATTCTTCAATTCCTTACCATTTACCATGTACGTCCTATTTTGATTTGTCCTGCCAAGGTGTAGCACCTCGCATTTATCAGCATTAAACTCCATCTGCCATCTTTCAGCCCATTTTTCCAAATGGCCTGAATCACTCTGTCGACTTTGGAAATCCTCTTCATTATCCACAATGGATAATCTTGGTATCTTGGTATCATCTGCATACTTACTATTCCAATTTACCACACCTTCATCCAGATCATTGATGTACATGACAAACAACAGTGGACCCAACACAGATCCCTGAGGCACCCCACTAGTCACCTGCCTCCAACCCGACAAACAGCCATCCACCATTACCCTCTGGCGTCTCCCATTCAGCCACTGTTGAATCCATCTTGCTATTCCTGCATTTATACCCAATAGTTGAACCTTCTTAACCAACCTTCCATGAGGAACCTTGTCAAAGGCCTTACTAAAGTCCATATAGACAACATCCACTGCTTTACCCTCGTCAATTTCCCTAGTAACCTCTTCAAAAAATTCAAGAAGATTAGTCAAACATGACCTTCCAGGCACAAATCCATGTTGACTGTTCCTAATCAGACCCTGTTTATCCAGATGCTTATATATATTATCTCTAAGTATCTTTTCCATTAATTTGCCCACCACTGAAGTCAAACTATATCTTGCTCTGAATCTTATACCCATTATCCTTTATCTGTGCACTGTGGACGGCTGGCAAATCGGTTGTGGGCCCAGGGTTGCCAACTTTTTCGCTCCCAAATAAGGGACAAAAGCTCAAAATACGGGACAAATTCCCGACGGCAATTCGTTGACCGACTCGGCCGTGACTGGGTGAATGATGAGTTGGCCCAGGTGCTGGGCTGCACACAAAGCCCAGCCGGCGGGCCAGCTGAGGAGTTTTGGACCGGGCCGCGCGACAAAGTCCGGTGCCCCGTCCAACTCAAGAACCGATGATCGGCCATGAGAAGGAGGGGTGGTGGTGTCGGAAGTAAGCGAAGGACCGAAGGTCGGACAGCTGGCTGGGCTGCCGACCGACGGGGCCACGGGCGAGGCGCTGCTGCTGCACTCCATGGGCTGCACTACGTCGGGACGGGTGAGGCGGGGCCGGACGCGGCGCTCCGACCCGACAGTCCCCTCGACCCGAGTAGTAGCGGTCAAATATGGGACAAGGGTGGTCCTGTATGGGACAAACCAATTTAGCCCAAATTACGGGATGTCCCGGCTAATACGGGACAATTGGCAACCCTATGTGGGTCTGTAACTTGGTAGGTCAGGCAGCACCTCTGGAGGACATGGCTAGGTGACATTTTGGGCTCGGGCCCTTCGACAGACCCTTCCTACGTTCCGTGTGACTTAGGGGAAACCAGGGGACTTGCCAAGCCAAAGCAGTCCATTTGTGCTTTGGCTCCCAGTCAGAATGAAGCTGATCATGCACTGTAGATGTAAACACCGCGGCAACGCGGATTGGAACAAAATCTGGACACACTAATTAAGGGCCTGTCCCACATACGTGATTTTTTTCGGCGATTTGCCGGCACGCGTCATAGTCGCAGCAGGTCGCCGAAAATATTCAAAAAAAGGCCAGACAGGCGACATGTTTGGTCGTGAGTAGTCGCCCAAAAAGTCGTACCTTTTTTCTGGTCACCGCTGGATTTTCAACCTATTGGACATTTTTGGCCACCTGTTGCCACTATGATGGGTGCCGGCAGTCGCCGAAAAAAATCGCCTAAGTGGGACAGGCCCTTTCGATCCAGAAGGAAATCTTTTGAGAATCCCTACCAACCAAAAAACCCTTTAAAATCCCCCAAAAAATAAGTTAAAAAAGCCTGCACCGTACACCTCCATTAAACTTACCCACGCTGTGCCCTCTGCTGTTGGACATTTCCACCCTGGCTCTGACTCTGACTGTCTACCTTATCTGTGCCTCTCACAATTTCATATACTTCTCTCAATCCTCCTCTCGACCTCTGACGTTTCAGAGAAAACAATCTAAGTCTGTCCAACCTCTCCCTGTGGCTGAAGCTCTCTAATCCAGGCAGCATGCTGGATTAGGTAGACACACTAATCCAAGGTAGACACCAAAAGCTGGAGTAACTCAGCGGGCCAGGCAGCATCTCTGGAGAGAAGGAATGGGTGACGTTTCGCACTCTCACCGGATTATTCTTTAAACTGTTCACCAGTCTCAGAGCCTGCTCCGATAATTCCCTGAAATAAACAAATCACGGCATTACTCAGTGTAGTTACATTATAGAAGATATTAGACAATATCAAAACCATCGCCTGCTCTTACATATGACAACACCAGCAGAGACTTTACAGCCCATCAGGTCCAGACAAGCTCCCAGAACAGTCAATCTAATCAGATTTATTTCCCTCCCTAGATAGACACAAAGGGCGGGCTTGGTGGTGCAGCGGTAGAGTTGCTGCCTTACAGCGTTTTCAGCGCCGGAGACCTGGGTTCAATACTGGCTACGGGTGCTGCCTGTACGGAGTTTGTACGTTCTCCCCGTGACCTGCGTGGGTTTTCTCCAAGATCTTCGGTTTCCTCCCACACTCCAAAGACGTGCAGGTTTGTAGGTAAATGTAAAAATTGTCCCTAGTGGGTGTAGGATAGTGTTAATGTGCGGGGATCGCTGGTCAGCGCTGACCCGGTGGACCGAAGGGCCTGTTTCCGCGCTGTATCTCTAAACTAAAGTGCTGGAGTAACTCAAGTCAAATCAAGTCAAGAGAGTTTATTGTCATGTGTCCCAGATAGGACAATGAAATTCTTGCTTGCTGCAGCACAACAGAGTATTGTAAGCATAAATACAGAGCAGTTCAGTTCAATACACACATAAATAAACAGATAAAGTGCATTAGGCTGTTATAGTTCAGAGTTTGTTTGATGAAGAGTTTAATAGCCTGATGGCTGTGGGGAAGTAGCTGTTCCTGAACCTGGATGTTGCAGATTTCAGGCTCCTGTACCTTCTGCCCGATGGTAGCGGAGAGATGAGTGTGTGGCCAGGATGGTGATGGGTCCTTGATGATGTTGGCAGCCTTTTTGAGGCAGCGACTGCGATAGATCCCCTCGATGGTGGGGAGGTCAGAGCCGATGATGGACTGGGCAGTGGTCACAACTTTCTGCATTCTTTTCCACTCCTGGACGCTCAAGTTGCCGAACCAAGCCACGATGCAACCGGTCAGCATGCTCTCTACTGTGCACCTGTAGAAGTTAGAGAGTCCTCCTTGACATGCCGACTCTCCGTAATCTTCTCAGGAAGTAGAGGCACTGATGTGCTTTCTTTATAATTGCATCATTGTGCTGGGATCAGGAAAGATCTTCGGAAATATGCACGCCCAGGAATTCAAAATCTGACTCAGCAGGTCAGGCAGCATCTCTGGAGAAAAAGGATGGGTGACATTTCGGGCTGGGACTTGAGTCTGTAGAAGGGTTCCGACTAGAAACGTCAGATATTCCTTCTCTCCAGAGATGCTGCCTGTCCTGCTGAGTTACTCCAGCATTTTGTGTCTTGTCTTCAGTTTAAACCAGCACCTGCTGTTCCTTCCTACACCCATTTCTCTCTGGTGGTTCCCTGTACGTTTCAAACTCCCGGGGAGTGTTGCAGAGCAGAGGGATGAAGAACTAGTTGAGTTTAATTTAGTTGAGAGATACAGCGTGGAAACAGGCCCTTCGGCCCACCGAGTCCGCGCCGACCAGCGATCATACTAGATCTATCATACACACTACAAACAATTTACAGAAGGCAATTAACCTACAAACCTGCACGTCTTTGGGATAATAATAATAATATCTTTTATTGTCATTGCACGTCAGTGCAACGAGATTTAGTATGCAGCTCCAACCGATGAAAAAGAAAAGTAAAATAAATAAATAAGCTGTGTGTCGTGACCATCCGAGGGAGACAGTCCAGGGGGGATGGGGGGCACTCAGCAGGGCCGGTTCAGAGCCGCTATAGCTCTTGGAATAAAGCTCTTTCTGAGTCTGGAGGTTCGGGCGTAGAAGGCCTTGTAACGTCTGCCGGAGGGAAGTAGTTCGAACAGACCGTTACAGGGGTGTGATGAGTCTTTATGGATGCTGACGGCCTTCCTGAGGCACCGTGTGTGGTAAATGCCCTCCAAGGCTGGTAGCTCTGTCCCAATGATCCTCTGCGCTCTGTGGACGACGCGCCGAAGAGCTCTCCTCTCCGCCTCCGTGCAGCTGAGATACCACACAGAGATGCCATACGTTAATATGCTCTCTGTAGTGCAGCGGTAGAACGTTGTCAGCAGCTGTTGGGGCAGACCAGTCTTTTTTAATGTCCTCAGGAAGAACAGTCGTTGCTGTGCCTTCTTGACCAGCGCAGCGGTGTTGGTGGACCATGGGTCCACCATGGGATGTGGGAGGAAACCGGAGCATGCGGTCACGGGGAGAACGTACAATGAAGCACATCGGACCCGGGCCTCTGGCGCTGTGAGGCAGCAACTCTACCGCTGCACCACCATGCCACCACCACATTGTTCCCTGAAAGTGGCATCACAAGTAGCAAGGGTGGTAAAGAGGACTTTTGCTACATTAGCCTTCATCAGACACAGTATTGAGTATAGACGTTGGGACATTATGCTGGAATTGTGCAAAGCGTTGGTGAGGTCACATTTGAGTTCTTGTTTAAGAAGGAACTGCAGGTGCTAGAAAATCGAAGGTAGACAAAAATGCTGGAGAAACTCAGCGGGCGAGGCAGCGAAGGAAATAGGCAACGTTTTGGGCCGAAACCCTTCTTCAGACGTTATTGTGTTCAGTTTTGGTCACCCTGCTATAGCAAGGATGTTATTAAGCTGGAAATAGTGCAAAAAGATTTACGAGGATGTTGCCAGGGCCTGAGAGGTTGAGCAGGCTAGGACTTTATTCCTTGGAGCACAGGAGAGTGCGGGGTGATCTTGGAGAGGTGCATAAAATCACAAGGGTGAATGTACATGCTATTTTACCCAGGGTAGGGGAATCGAGAACCAGAGGACATAGGTTTAAGGTGAGAGGGGAAAGGTTTAGTAGGAATCTGAGTGGGAGCATTTTCGCTCTGATGCTGGTGGGTATATGGAACGAGCTGCCAGAGAGGTAGTTGAGGTAGGTACTCTGGACTTTGAGTGGAGCACAGATTGGAAAGATTTAGAGGGATATGTGGGATTGGCTTAGATGTGGCATCTTGGGCAACCTGAACAAGTAGGGCCGAATTATCTGTTTCCATGCATGACTATATTTCAGTTTATGTTTTAGAGATACAGTGTGGAAACAAGGCCTTTGGCCTACTGAATCCACGCCGACCGGAGGAAGAGATAGAGTAAATGCGCAGGTAAATGGGATGTCGTGGTGGCGCAGTGGTAGAGTTGCTGCCTCACAGCGCCAGAGACCCGGGTTCCATCCTGACTACAGGGACTGTCTGTACGGAGTTTGGTACGTTTCTAGGTTAAATGGCTTGGTGTAATTGTATAAATTAAAGGCGACTCCGGACGGACAAAGCTGCCACAGCCAGACATAAAAACAGTTTTTGTCCACGAGTAGTTGCTCTACTCAACAGCCAAGAATCTGTACCTCCCTTTGATCTGGTATTTTGTTGGTTCACATGCTTGATCAATGGTGTTTTATCATTAATGTTTTATTATTATTAATGTTTAGTGTTTTCAGAGTCATTCGTAACTGTCACTGTATGTCATGTTGTTACTTGTGGGCGGAGCACCAAGGCAAATTCCTTGTATGTGAATACTTGGCCAATAAACTTATTTCAATGTAAAATTTTCTCTAGTGCGTGTAGGGTAGTGTTAGTGTGTAAGGACCGCTGGTCGGTGCGGTTTGGGTGGGCCGAAGGGCCTGTTTCCGCGCTGTATCTCTAAACTAAACTAAAACATAGAGTTTTTTACCCAGTGTAGGGGAATCAAGAAGCAGAGGACATACTGTAGGTATAAGGTGTGGGTGGAGGAGGGGGGGGGGGGGCGGATTTAATAGGAACCTGAGGGGTAACTTTTTCACACAAAGGGTGGTGGGTGTATGGAACGAGCTGCCAGAGGAGATTGTTGAGGCTAGGACTATCACAGCCTTTAAGAAACAGTTAGACAGGTACATGGATAGGACAGGTTTGGAGGGATATGGGCCAAGTGCAGGCAGGTGGGACATGTTGGCCGGTGTGGGCAAGTTGGGCTAAAGGGCCTGTATCACTCTAAGACTGACACCACGCTTGGTAAAAACCTTCAGAACTATATAGAATTGCAAGGACCGGCAAAGGCAAGGCATTTTAAACTAAATAGTGGGGGAGATGAGAAAAAAATTGGAAATACAAGGATGAAGTTAAAGGGAAAGAGAGTGTAGGAAAAGTTAAGAAAGACACCAGAATAAATGGGGCAGAAAGCTCATGAAGGGATAGGAGTGTATGGCCAAGTGAAATAGGAATCAATGTGAAAGGTGAGGGGAATAATGGATTAAAAATATTATATATGAATGCACGAAGTACAAGAAATAAAGTGGATGAACTTGAAGCTCAGTTAGAAAATGGCAAGTATGATGTTGTGGGAATTACAGAGACATGGCTGCAACAGGGCCAGGGCTGGGAACTGAATATTCAAGGGGTGTACGTCCTATCGACAGGTGGGCAGAGGGGGTGTGATGGCTCTGTTGGTGAGGAATGAAGTTCAGTCCCTTGCAAGGGGTGACATAGAATCAGATGTAGAGTCAGTGTGGATAGTGTGGACATTCTTGCCATAGAGGGAGTACAGAGAAGGTTCACCAGACTGATTCCTGGGATGTCAGGACTTTCATATGAAGAAAGACTGGATAGACTCGGCTTGTACTCGCTAGAATTTAAAAGATTGAGGGGGATCTTATAGAAACTTACAAAATTCTTAAGGGGTTGGACAGACTAGATGCAGGAAGATTGTTCCCGATGTTGGGGAAGTCCAGAACAAGGGGTCACAGTTTAAGGATAAAGGGGAAATCTTTTAGGACTGAGATGAGAAAAACATTCAGGTGAATCTCTGGAATTCTCTGCCACAGAATGTAGTCGAGGCCAGTTCATTGGCTATATTTAAGAGGGAGTTAGATGTGGCCCTTGTGGCTAAAGGGATCAGGGGGTATGGAGAGAAGGCAGGTACAGGATACTGAGTTGGATGATCAGCCATGATCATATTGAATGGTGGTGCAGGCTCGAAGGGCCGAATGGCCTACACCTGCACCTATTTTCTATGTTTCTATGTTTCTATGATAGAACTGAGGAATTGTAAGGGTAAAAAGACCCTAATGGGAGTTATCTACAGGCCCCCAAACAGTAGCCTGGATATAGGGTGCAAGTTGAATCAGGAGTTAAAATTGGCATGTAGTAAAGGTAATGCCGTGGTTGTTGTGGGAGATTTCAACATGCAGGTAGACTGGGAAAATCAGGTTGGTACTGGACCCCAAGAAAGGGAGTTTGTGGAGTGCCTCCCAGATGGATTCTTAGAGCAGCTTGTACTGGAGCCTACCAGGGAGAAGGCAACTCTGGATTTAGTGTTGTGTAATGAACCGGATTTGATAAGGGAACTCGAGGTGCCATTAGGAAGTAGTGACCATAATATGATAAGTTTTAATCTACAATTTGATAGAGAGAAGGGAAAATCGGAGGTGTCAGTATTACAGTTGAATAAAGGGGACTATGGAGCCATGAGGGAGGAGCTGGCCAAAGTTGACTGGAAAGATACCCTAGCAGGGATGACAGTGGAACAACAATGGCAGGTATTTCTGGTAATAATACAGAAGGTGCAGGATCAGTTCATTCCAAAGAGGAGGAAAGATTCCAAGGGGAGTAAGGGGCGACCGTGGCTGACAAGGGACGTCAGGGACAGTATAAAAATTAAAGAGAAGTACAACGTAGGAAAAAAGAGCGGCAAGCCAGAGGATTGAGAAACTTTTAAGGAGCAACAGAAGATAACTAAAAAGACAATACGGGGAGAAAAGATGAGGTACGAAGGTAAGCTAGCCGAGAATATAAAGGAAGATAGTAAAGGCTTCTTTAGGTATGTGAAGAGGAAAAAAATAGTTAAGACCAACATTAGACCCTTGAAGACAGAAACAGGTGAATTTATTATGGGGAATAAGGAAATGGCAGAAGAATTGAACAGGTACTTTGGATCTGTCTTCACTAAGGAAGACACAAACAATCTCCTAGATGTACTAGTGGTCAGAGGATCTGGGGTGATGGAGGAACTGAAGGAAATTCGCATTAGGCAGGAAATGGTGTTGGATAGACTGATGGGACTGAAGGCCGAAAATCCACAGGGTCTGATGGTCTGCATCCCAGGGTACTTAAGGAAGTGGCTCTAGAAATCGTGGACGCATTGGTGATCATTTTCCAATGTTCTGTAGATTCAGAATAAGTTCCTGTGGATTGGAGGTTCATGTTATCCCACTTTTTAAGAAAGGAGGGAGAGAGAAAACAGGGAATTATAGACCAGTTAGCCTGACATCAGTGGTGGGGAAGATGCTGGAGTCAATTATAAAAGATGAAATAGCGGCACATTTGGATAGCAGTAACAGGATCGGTCCGAGTCAGCATGGATTTACGAAGGGGAAATCATGCTTGACTAATCTTCTGGAATTTTTTGAGGATGTAACAAGTAAAATTGACAAGGGAGAGCCAGTGGATGAAGTGTACCTGGACTTTCAGAAAGCATTTGATAAGGTCCCACACAGGAGATTAGTGGGCAAAATTAGGCCACATGGTATTGGGGGTAGAGTGCTGACATGGATAGAGAAGTGGTTGGCAGATAGGAAACAAAGAGTAGGGTTTAACGGGTCCCTTTCAGAATGGCAGGGAGTGACTGGTGGGGTACCACAAGGCTCGGTGCTGGGACTGCAGCATTAATGATTTAGATGAAGGGATTAAGAGTAACATTAGCAAATTTGCAGATGACACAAAGCTGGGTGGCAGTGTGAACTGTGAGGAGGATGCTATGAGAATGCAGGGTGACTTGGACAGGTTGGGTGAGTGAGCAGATGCATGGCAGATGCAGTTTAATGTGGATAAATGAGAGGTTATCCACTTTGGTGGTAAGAACAGGAAGGCAGATGATTATCTGAATGGTGTCAAGGAGAAGTACAACCCGATCTGGGTGAACTTGTTCATCAGTCAATGAAAGTCAGCATGCAGGTACAGCAAGCAGTGAAGAAAGCGAATGGCATGTTGGCCTTCACAACAAGAGGAGTTGAGTATAGGAGCAAAGAAATCCTTCTGCAGTTATACAGGGCCCCGGTGAGACCACAACTGGAGTATTGTGTGCAGTTTTGGTCCCCTAATTTGAGGAAGGACATTCTTGCTATTGAGGGAGTGCAGCGTAGGTTTACAAGGTTAATTCCCGGGATTGCGGGACTGTCATATACTGAGAGAATGGAGCGACTGCGCTTGAATACACAAATTTAGAAGGATGAGAGGGCATCTTATTGAAACATGTAGGATTATTAAGGGATTGGACACGCTAGAGGCAGGAAACATGTTCCTGATGTTGTGGGAGTCCAGAACCAGGATCCACAGTTTAAGAATAAGGGGTAGGCCATTTAGAACAGAGACATGGAAAAACGTTTTCACCCAGAGAGTTGTGAATCTGTGGAATTCTCTGCCTCAGAAGGCAGTGGAGGCCAATTCTCTGTATGTTTTCAAGAGAGAGTTAGATAGATCTCTTAAAGATAACAGAGTGGTGGCGGCGCGACTCGTTGCAGCGGCTCCTACAGCCTGTCTGTCTTTTTTTATTTTTTGTCTAGTTAAATGTAGTGTTTGGTGTTTTTTAAATACTGGTTTTTAAATGTGTATATGTGGGGGGCGGGGGGGGGGGAGGGGGAAACCGTTTAAAATCTCTTCCCTGTCCGGGAGACCCGACCTTTTCCCTGTCGGGTCTCCGTTGTCGTTGGGGCCTAGCACCGTGGAGCGGCCTCCAACCTGAACGACCCGGGGGCTCGGGAGACTGCGGAGCTGCGGACTACTCACCATCGTGGGGCTGGCCGGCCTCGGAACGTGGGGAGCGGTGGTGACTCGCTGCTGCGACTCGACTCCTGGGGCTCGGAGGCTCCAGCAAGGCAGCCGCAGGTCCGGTGGACTGGGACATCGGGAGCTCGCGGGTCCGGGGGGAAAGAGAGAGACCGCTTCCCGGAGCTCCCGCAACGCGACTTCTCCAGCCCGTGTCGCGGGGTTGGAACGACCCGGAGCGGGGTCATACATCACCCGGCACGGCTTCGTGGCCGTGGGACATTCCAGCGCCCGCCGGGGGCTCCAACTTCGAGACTTCTAGACCGGGAGTGGGGCCGTAAATCGCCCGGCACGGCCTAAAATGGCCGTGGGACTTATCATCGCCCGCCTGGGGCTTGGACATCGGGAGAGACATGGAGAGCAGGGGAGAGAAAAGACTTTTGCCTTCCATCACAGTGGGTTCACTGTGATGGATGTTTGTGTGAACTTAACTGTGTGTATGTCTGTAGGACATTGTTTTTGTTTGTATGGCTGTGGAAACAAAATTTCGTTTGAGTCTCACTGGGGCTCAAATGACAATAAATTTGTATTGGTTGTATTGGTATTGGTATTGGAGTCAATGGATATGGGGAGAAGGCAGGAACGGGGTACTGATTGTGGATGATCAGCCGTGATCACATTGAATGGCGGTGCTGGGCCAAATGGCCTACTCTTGCACCTATTGTCTATTCTCAAAACAGAGTTAACATACTCAGCCTTCACGTTCAGAATGGACTGGTCCAAAGAGTTGTCATAGTTCCTGTTGCCTGGAGAGTATCCGATAACGTCAGGGTTAAAAGTCTTCAAAATATCTGTGGAATAGAAAGATGGTCAGGATGATTCAGTGTTGCAATATTACTCAGACTTGGTCAAACGAACAGGATTGTTTAGTTTTGTTTAGTTTCGAGATACATCGCGGAAACTGGCCCACCAAGTCCATCCCGCACACCAACACACTACCCTACACACACTAGGGACAATCTACATTTAGACCAACCCAATTAACCTGCAAACCTGTGAGTCTTTGGAGTGTGGGAGGAAACCGAAGATCTCGGAGAAAACCCACGCAGGTCACGGGGAGAATGTACAAACTCCGTGCAGACAGCACCCGTAGTCGGGATTGAACCAGGCCAGGGGTGGGGAACCTTTTCATGTTGGAATGCCGCATTAAGTTAGCTGTAATCTATTAAGGCCGCATCCACGAAACTTCAATTAGATATACTTCACGACATTTATCTTGAAGGTTGTTGAAAAAATCTATTCCTTGTGTTCTACCCGTAAGAGTGCCCAAAGCGAGTAACTCTTCGTGGCAATAAAATAACCCTCATGACTTACTAATGTTTGAATTATGGCTGTCAGTCGGGGAGGATTATTTCGTTGAATCTTCTTTTACTCTTTGGTGTTTTAAATACGTTCATTTTAAGATTAAAATAAAAATAATAAAAGACGAACAAAAACATATTAATAAAAATAAAAGGATTTGTTCTACAAAATTTGGATTCATTCAAAAGGCCGCACCTAATGGCCTCGAAGGCCGCATGTGGCCTTAAGGCCGCAGGTTCCCCACCCCTGAACCAGGTTCTCTGGCGCTATAAGCGCCGTAAGGCAGCAACTCTACCGCTGCGCCACCGATTGCTTATGTTAGATGTTCTCACGAGGACCAGATTGCTAGTCAGAAGATATTGGTCTCCCAATCTGACTGGAGAATGATTTTGATCAACACTACACTAACATAATGCTTATGGAACACAGAACAATACAGGGTGCAGGGAGAAACTGCAGATGCTGGTTTACACCAAAGATGGACACAAAATTCTGGCGTAACCCAGACAGCATCCCTGGAGAAAAGGAATGGGTGACGTTTCGGGTCGAGACCCTTCTTCAGACTGAGAGTCAGGGGAGAGGGAAACCAGAGGTATGAAAATAGCAAAGAACAACTGGATCAAAGGTGTGAGAAGAAGAGATCACCGCCAGTCACGATCATCGAGGAAAGGTAGAGCCCACAATGGTCCATTGTTGGCTGTGGAAGAGGTGATAACGAGTGGATAGAAAGAGTGGAACTTGCCTGGACGATGGGGAAACTAGTACGATGACTAGGGTGGGGGAAGGGACAGGAACAGGAACAGACCTTTCAGCCAACAATGTTCATGCCGAACATGGTGCCAAGATACACTATCACCTCTGCCTGAACATGATCCATATCCCCCCATTCCCTGCATATCTATGTGCCCATCTAAAAGCCTTGCAAGTGCCTCCACCACCACCCCTAGATTTGCACCACCACCCTCTGGGTAAAAACCTGCCCCACACATCTCCTTTAAACTTTGCCCCTCTCACTGTAAACCTTAGTCCCTCGATTTGTTGACGTTTCCTCTCTGGGGAAGAAGGTTCTGACTGTCTACCATATCTAATAATTTGATATACTTCCATCAGGTCTCCCCTCAGCCTCTGGTGTTCTGGAGGAAACAATCCAAGTCTACCCAACCTCTCCC
Source organism: Amblyraja radiata (assembly GCF_010909765.2). Taxonomy (NCBI): domain Eukaryota; kingdom Metazoa; phylum Chordata; class Chondrichthyes; order Rajiformes; family Rajidae; genus Amblyraja; species Amblyraja radiata. The sequence continues at coordinate 6,490,979 of NC_045960.1, forward strand.
TGCAGCTCACACCCACTAATCCAGGGATCAAAGGTTCAAAAGGTTCAAAGGTTATTTATTAGTCACATACACCTAGGTGTAGTGAAATGCTTCTTGCCAATGCAGCACATAAAGAAAGAATACAGACATAACATTAATAAGAAATTTAAACATAAAGAACACTCTGGTAAACCTCTTCTGCACCCTCGTCAAAGCCTCCACATCCTTCCTGTAATCGGGCGACCAAACGCACACACTAGTCTAGATGGGACATGTTGGCCGGTGTGGGCAAGTTGGGCCGAATGGCCTGTTTCCACACTGTATCACTCTATGACTCGAACTGCACACAATGCTCCAAATACAACCAAAGTCTGAGGCTGCTGCATCTTGACTAGCTCAGGAGATAGCTGATGTCAGCGGTTATGGGGAGAAGGCAGGAGAATGGGGTTAGGAGGGAGAGATAGATCAGCCATGATTGGATGGCGGAGTAGGCTTGATGGGCTAATTCTGCTCCTACGACTTAAACCCTTATGATCAAATACTGGGCTCCTGTGCGAGTTGCGTGTGCCTCCGTTGCCAGGACAACACTGGGTCTCTGTCACCATTGGCAACCCAGGTTCCTCGGTAGCCATGGACCATGGTCCCCACAGGTGACCTTTGACCTACTGAATTGACATTCTTCTCTGCAGTCGGTTCCAGGTGCTCCCGAATGTCACTTGGACTCAACTTTGCTCTGAAAGAAGCAGCATGGAAACAGGCCCTTCGGCCCACTGAGACCATGCCGACCATCGATCACCTGTTCACATGATCCCTTGACTCGCCTATGCATTAGGGGCAATTTGCATAGGGCTATATAACCTCCAATCCTGCAAGTGTTTGGAGGAAGTTATAGAGTTATAGGGACATAACTCATAAACAGGCCCTTCCTTCCAACTTGTCCACGTCGAACAACGACGTGGACCATATAAGCTACCTTCATTTGCCCTCGTTTGGACCATGCCTTTCCTTTTTATGTTGTGTTTGAGTTGGGCTGAGTTTAGTTTAATGTCACGTGTACTGAGGTACAGTGAAAAGCTTTTGTTGCGTACTATCCAGTCAGCGGAAAGACAATACATGATTACAATTGATGCATCCACAGTGTACAGATACATGATAAGGGAATAACGTTTAGTACAAGAGAAAGCCAGTAAAGTCCAATCAAAGATAGTCCAAGTGTCTCCAATGAGGTAGATAATAGCTCAGGACTGCTCTCAAGTTGTGATAGGATGTTTCAGTAGCCCAAGATCTGAAGAATCTACCGCCTTCAGGTCAAATTGGCCCCCTAACTTGAGGAAGTACATGCTTTCTATTGAGGGAGTGCAGCATAGGTTTACAAGGTTAATTCCCGGGATGGCGGGACTGTCATATGCTGAGAGAATGGAGCAGCTGGGCTTGTTCACTCTGGAGTTTAGAAGGATGAGAGGGCATCTCATTGAAACATATAAGATTATTAATGGTTTGGACACGCTAGAGGCAGGAAACATGTTCCCGATGTTGGGGGAGTCCAGAACCAGGGGCCACAGTTTAAGAATAAGGAGTAAGCCATTTAGAACAGAGACGAGGAAACTCTTTTTCTCACAGAGAGTGGTGAGTCTGTGGAATTCTCTGTCTCAGAGGGCGGTGGAGGCCGGTTCTCTGGATGCTTTCAAGAGAGAGCTAGATAGGGCTCTTAAAAATAGCGGAGTCAGGGGATATGGGGAGAAGGCAGGAACGGGGTACTGATTGGGGATGATCAGCCATGATCAAATTGAATGGCCGAATGGCTCGAAGGGCCGAATAGCCTACTCCTGCACCTATTGTCTATTGTCTATTGTCTATTGAAGAAGGGCCTTGAAGAGATGCTGCCTGTCCCGCTGAGTTAGTCCAGTTTTTGGTGTCTATCTTCGGTTTAAACCAGCATCTGCCGTTCCTTCCTACACAAACAGTTTGGCCCATATCTCTCCAAACCTTCTATCTATCTATGTACCTTTCCAAGTGCCTTTTCAATGCTGTTATAGTACCTACCGCAGCTAACTCCTCTGGCAGCTCGTCCCATACCCTCCAAGTGAACACAATGCCCCTCAAGTTCATATTACATCTTGCCCCTTTCCTTAATGTGGGAGGAAACCGGAGCACCCGAAGGAAACCCACGCGGTCACCGAGGGAGAATGGGAATGCTCAACCTCTTCCCAACCCGGGAGGCCCAGAAAGCAGAGTGGAACCAAATCTTGCTACTGCAGGGGGACCATTTTAGGGCTTTATTCTTTGGAGCGCAGAAGGTTAAGGGGGGACTTGATAGAGGTTTTTAAAATGATGAGAGGGATAGACAGAGTTGACGTGGAAAAGCTTTTCCCACTGAGAGTAGGGAAGATTCAAACAAGGGGACATGACTTGAGAATTAAGGGACTGAAGTTTAGGGGTAACATGAGGGGGAACTTCTTTACTCAGAGAGTGGTAGCTGTGTGGAATGAGCTTCCAGTGAAGGTGGTGGAGGCAGGTTCGTTTTTATCATTTAAAAATAAATTGGATAGTTATATGGATGGGAAAGGAATGGAGGGTTATGGTCTGAGCGCAGGTATATGGGACTAGGGGAGATTATGTGTTCGGCACGGACTAGAGGGGTCGAGATGGCCTGTTTCCGTGCTGTAATTGTTATATGGTTATTATTATATGGTTATTTACTGGCACGTACCTGGAAAGGAAACTTGCGTCCTGCCAAATGGCTCCTCACCGATGCTTCAGTTAAGGAAAAAAACAAAGATAAATATGGGTTTAGGATTATTACTGTCAGATGTACCGAGGTACTGTGTTTAAGAAAGAACTGCAGATGCTGGAAAAATCGTAGACAAAAATGCTGGAGAAACTCAGCGGATGAGACAGCATCTATGGAGCGAAGGAATAGGTGATGTTTCGGGTCAAAGATCTGAAGAAAGGTTTCGACCCGAAACGTCACCTATTCCTTCGCTCCAAAGATGCTGCCTCACCTGCTGAGATACAGTGTTGTTTTAGTTTCAGAGATTAAATGCAGAAACAGGTCCTTCGGCCCACCAAGTCCGCACCGACCAGTGATCCCCTCCCCGCACACTAACATTATCCTACACACACTAGGGACAATTTTACATTGATAGCAAGCCAATTAGCCTACAAACCTGTACGTCTTTGGAGTGTGGGAGGAAACCGAAGATCTCGGAGAAAACCCATGCAGGCCACGGAGAGAATGTACAAACTCCGTACAGACAACACCCGTAGCCGGGATCGAACCCGGGTTTGTAAGGTGGTAGCTCCAATGCTACGCCACCATGCTGCCCATAAGTGATAAACTTTGTTTTGCATGCTATCCAAACAGATTAGGAATACAAACTCAAAACACACAGAGTGCTGGAGTAACTCAGCAGGTCAGGCAGCATCTCTGGATAGAAGGAATGGGTGACGTTTCCAGCCAAGACCCTTCTTCAGAAGCAGTCGCTATGTTGGAATTTGAGGGACATAGCGCTGGAGTAGCTGAGCGGGTCAGGCAGCATCCCTGGAGAGCATATTTAGGTAACGTTTTGAGTCGGGATTCTTCTTCGGACTGACTTCACCCAAAACAGCACCTTTAGTGTTTTTAGCGTTTAGCGATACAGGGTGGTAACAGGCCCTTCGGCCCAGCGAGTTCATGCCGACCAATGATCTCCCGTTCTCACTAGTTCTATGTTATCCCAGTTTCACATCCTACACTGCTGAGACCGCCGACTCCAACATCGCGGAGCTGTGGGGTCTGCGGAGCGTCCAGCTGCGGGCGGCGCTGACTTTGATCACCGCGTAGCCTGGGATCTCTCGCCGAGATCGCCAGTGTCGGAGCTCCGACAAGCGCAGCCTGTGGACTTCGGGAGCCGCGGTCTCCGGGGAGGAAGCGGCTGTTCCAGACACTCCAAACCGCTGAAGGGTGTTCTCCCGACGCCGGTGCTCCATCATCCGGCGAGAGGGCCTGAAACATCGGGCCGGCGTTGCAGCGACTGCAGAGGTCTCAAAAAGGCCCCGACCTCGGTGTGAACATAGAGGGAGAGGACTGGACTTTGCTGCCTTCCCTCACAGTGGAAACCATTGTGGGCGGATGTTTTTGTTTAATGTCAAATACTTTAATGTTGTGTTTTATTTTTTATTGGAGTGCTGCAAATGGCAACTCTAATTTCATTGCACTAGAAATGGTGTATGTGACAATAAATGTCCTTTGTCCTTTTGTACACCACAATATGGAATAAGGTCATCCCTAAACTTCTGGGCTTTTGCCTTCAGACCTCCATCTGCAGTTGGCGTAGTTTAATTTTGGAGACATAGTGGGGAACAGGTCCCTTGGCCCACTAAGTCCACCCCGACCATTGATCACCCTTCACAAGTTCTATTCTACATAACAGTGACCATTTGGGGTCAATAGGAGAAACCCCACACGGTTGCGGGGAGAACGTGCAAACTCCACACAGGCAACACCCGTGGTCAGGATCAAACCCGGGTCTCTGGCATCGCCAGGCAGCAACCCTACTCCTGCGCCACCGTGACACCTATCGACATCTATGCTGAGAGAATGGAGCGGCTGGGCTTGTACACTCTGGAGTTTAGAAGGATGAGAGGGCATCTCATTGAAACATATAAGATTGTTAAGGGCTTGGACACGCTAAATGCAGGAAACATGTTCCCGATGTTGGGGGAGTCCAGAACCAGGGGCCACAGTTTAAGAATAAGGAGTAAACCATTTAGAACGGAGACAAGGAAACAGTTTTTCTCACAGTGAGTGGTGAGTCTGTGGAATCTGAGTCAGAGGGCGGTGGAGGCCGGTTCTCTGGATGCTTTCAAGAGAGAACTAGATAGGACTATAAAAATAGCGGAGTCAGGGGATATGGGGAGAAGGCAGGAACAGGGTACTGATTGGGGATGATTAGCCATGATCACATTGAATGGCGGTGCTGGCTCGAAGGGCCGAATGTCCTACTCCTGCACCTATTGGCTATTGTCTATTGACATTCTTCAGAGATACCGTCTGGCCCACTGAGTTCCTCCAGCACTTTGTGTGTTTTTCCTTCTGAAACCAGCATCTGCAGTTCCTTGTTTCCACCAATTAAGCTTATCACTTGGCTTTCAGTCTAATTTTTTTGTTTTAGTTTAGTTTAGAGATACAGCGCGGAATCAGGCCCTTCAGCCCACCGAGTCCGCCCTGACCAGCGATCCCCGCACACTGACACTATCCTACGCTCACGAGGGACAATTTTGCACATACACCAAGCCAATTAACCTACAAACCTGTACGTCTTTGGAGTGTGGGAGGAAACCGAAGATCTCGGGGAAAACCCACGCAGGTCACGGAGAGAACGTGCAAACTCCGTACAGACAGCACCTATAGTTGGGATCGAACACGGGTCTCTGTAAGGCAGGAACTCCACCGCTGCGCCACCGTGCCACCGTGCCACCCTGGCATATCTAATATAATGTATTTCTGATATTCTGGGTCCCTCTACTCTAGTGCCGAGTCTGGCGATTTTACTGGGATATCAATGGAAAAAGAGGGTCGAAGCAAATCCAAATTAGCTGCCATTTTCAGGTTAAAAATCATTACCTTATGGATGGTTCTGGGTCCTCAGCAGAAGCAGCCTGGAAGTAAGCAGTGGGGATTAGTGTACACGTTAAACATGTTGCATGCTGACCAAATTCCAAGGCAATATCAAGCACATGGCACTACTCACGATTAGCGAATCGCCCATCATCGCAACAACTTTTATCTCCGATGGTCTCAGTGCATGGACTGTTGAGAGAGAGGTGGACAGGCATCGATTAAAATTAACCCAACTGGTTTAGAGCCAGCAGGTCAGGCAGCATCTCTGGAGAACATGGATCGGCGACGTTTCATAGCGTCATAGAGTGATACAGTGTGGAAACAGACCCCTGCCCACATCGGCCTGCGTTTGGTCCATATCCCTCCAAACCTGTCCTATCCATGTACCTGTCTAACTGTTTCTTAAATGTTGGGATAGTCCCAGCCTCAACTACCTCATCTGGCAGCTTGTTCCATGCACCCACCACCCTTTGTGTGAAAATTTTACCCTTCAGATTCCTATTAAATCTTTTCCCCTTCATCTTGAACCTATGTCTTCTGGTCCTCGATTCCCCTACTCTGGGCAGGAGACTCTGTGCATCTACCCGATCTATTCTTCTCATGATTTTATACACCACTATAAATTGAGAGGAAACACTTTTTCTCACAGAGAGTGGTGAGTCTGTGGAATTCTCTACTTCAGAGGGCGGTGGAGGCAGGTTCTATGGATGCTTTCAAGAGAGAGCTAGATAGGGCTCTTAAAATAAGCGGAGTCAGGGGATATGGGGAGAACGCAGGAACGGGGTACTGATTGGGGATGATCAGCCATGATCACATTGAATGGCGGTGCTGGCTCAAAGGGCTGAATGGCCTACTCTTGCACCTATTGTCTATTGTCTATTGTCTATTGTCTATTGTCACCCCTCATCCTCCTGCGCTCCAGGGAATAGAGTCCCAGCCTACTCAACCTCTCCCTATAGCTCACACCCTCTAGTCCTGGCAACATCCTTGTGAATCTTTTCTGAACCCTTTCAAGCTTGACAATATCTTTCCTATAACATGGTGCCCAGAACTGAACACAATATTCTAAATGCAGCCTCACCAACGTCTTATACAACTGCAACATGACCTCCCAACTTCTATACTCAATACTCTGACTGATGAAGGCCAAAGTGCCAAAAGCCTTTTTGACCACCTTATCTCCCTGCGACTCGACCTTCAAGGAACCATGCACCTGTACTCCTAGATCCCTCTGCTCTACAACACTACCCAGAGGCCTACCATTTACTGTGTAGGTCCTGCCCTTGCTCGACGCCCCAAAATGCAACACCTCACATTTCTCTGTATGTTTATTCTGGGTTATTGCTTTTCTTTCCTGAACAAGGAGATTTTGTTTAATTAATCTCAGTTACACATTCTGAATTTAAAGAAAGGTAACTTTGAGGGTATGAGACGTGAATTGGCCAAGATTGACTGGCAATTAATTCTAAAAGGGTTGACGGTGGATATGCAATGGAAGACATTTAAAGACTGCATGGATGAACTACAAAAATTGTTCATCCCAGTTTGGCAAAAGATATTAGGAAAGGAAAAATAGATTATGAAAGAAAACTGGCAGGAATCATAAAAACTGACTGCAAAAGTTTTTATAGATATGTGAAAAGAAAGAGATTAGTTAAAACAAATGTAGGTCCCTTGCAGTCAGAAACAGGTGAGTTGATCATGGGGAACAAGGATATGGCGGACCCAATAATCCCCAATTGATTAACTACTTTGGTTCCGTCTTCATTAAGGAAGACATAAATAATCTGCCGGAAATAGCAGGGGACCGCTGGTCAAAGGATTGGAGGAATTGAGTGAAATCCAGGTTAGCCGGGAAGTGGTGTTGGGTAAATTGAATGGATTAAAGGCCGATAAATCCCCAGGGCCAGATAGGCTACATCCCAGAGTACTTAAGGAAGTAGCTCCAGAAATAGTGGATGCATTAGTAATAATCTTTCAGAACTTTTAAGATTCTGGAGTAGTTCCTGAGGATTGGCGGGTAGCAAACGTAACCCCACTTTTTAAGAAGGGAGGGAGAGAGAAAACGGGGAATTACAGACCAGTTAGTCTAACATCGGTAGTGGGGAAACTGCTAGAGTCAGTTATTAAAGATGGGATAGCAGCACATTTGGAAAGTGGTGAAATCATTGGACAAAGTCAGCATGGATTTACGAAAGGTAAATCATGTCTGACGAATCTTATAGAATTTTTCGAGGATGTAACTAGTAGCGTGGATAGGGGAGAACCAGTGGATGTGGTGTATCTGGACTTCCAGAAGGCTTTCGACAAGGTTCCACATAAGAAATTAGTATACAAGCTTAAAGCACACGGCATTGGGGGTTCAGTATTGATGTGGATAGAGAACTGGCTGGCAAACAGGGAGCAAAGAGTAGGAGTAAACGGGTCCTTTTCACAATGGCAGGCAGTGACTAGTGGGGTACCGCAAGGCTCAGTGCTGGGACCCCAGCTATTTACAATATATATTAATGATCTGGATGAGGGAATTGAAGGCAATATCTCCAAGTTTGCGGATGACACTAAGCTGGGGGGCAGTGTTAGCTGTGAGGAGGATGCTAGGAGACTGCAAGGTGACTTGGATAGGCTGGGTGAGTGGGCAAATGTTTGGCAGATGCAGTATAATGTGGATAAATGTGAGGTTATCCATTTTGGTGGCAAAAACAGGAAAGCAGACTATTATCTAAATGGTGGCCGATTAGGAAAAGGGGAGATGCAGCGAGACCTGGGTGTCATGGTACACCAGTCATTGAAAGTAGGCATGCAGGTGCAGCAGGCAGTGAAGAAAGCGAATGGTATGTTAGCTTTCATAGCAAAAGGATTTGAGTATAGGAGCAGGGAGGTTCTACTGCAGTTGTACAGGGTCTTGGTGAGACCACACCTGGAGTATTGCGTACAGTTTTGGTCTCCAAATCTGAGGAAGGACATTATTGCCATAGAGGGAGTGCAGAGAAGGTTCACCAGACTGATTCCTGGGATGTCAGGACTGTCTTATGAAGAAAGACTGGATAGACTTGGTTTATACTCTCTAGAATTTAGGAGATTGAGAGGGGATCTTATAGAAACTTACAAAATTCTTAAGGGGTTGGACAGGCTAGATGCAGGAAGATTGTTCCCGATGTTGGGGAAGTCCAGGACAAGGGGTCACAGCTTAAGGATAAGGGGGAAATCCTTTAAAACCGAGATGAGAAGAACTTTTTTCACACAGAGAGTGGTGAATCTCTGGAACTCCCTGCCACAGAGGGTAGTCGAGGCCAGTTCATTGGCTATTATATTTAAGAGGGAGTTAGATGTGGCCCTTGTGGCTAAGGGGTTCAGAGAAGGCAGGTACGGGATACTGAGTTGGATGATCAGCCATGATCATATTGAAAGGCCGAATGGCCTACTCCTGCACCTAATTTCTATGTTTCTATGTTTCTTTGTTTCTATTAGACAAAAATGCTGGAGAAACTCAGCGGGTGAGGCAGTACTGTGTAACTGCTCCCTGTCAGTTTACCGACATCAATTAGTCATCAGATATTCTTATCATCAAAGGAGGACTTGTCACCCTTCATACAGCAGATCAAGAGGCAACTGCTTGGCTAAAGGACTTTGCATTCGCTAAATAAATAAATCATCCTTATCTGCAACACATTCGACTTCCCGCAATGACCAGCGTTCGCGGAAGGCCTCCAGTCCCCGTGGACACTGCATGTTCATATCCCTATAAACCTTTCCTATCCATGTATCTGTCCAAGTGACTTATGGTTCCTGCCTCAACTGACTCTTCTGGCAGTGTGTTGATTCCACTGTGTTAAAAATTAGCAAAGCTGTGGAGAGATATTAGCAAGCACAGCAACTTGAAGGACGATCAGCTTCAAGTTCTATTCAGTAAGATAAGGCCTCCAGACCTCATATAGCTAACTTTGGAGATAAGATAAATAGTTACGGCAGTGTAGAAAGAAATGGACGATAGTCAGGAGCAAGAAAGTGCAAAGGACGCAGAATAACCTCATACAAGGACAAGCAGCCTCACATCTCTTTAGCTTAATTTAGAGATACAGTGTGGAAACAAGCCCTTCGGCCCACCGAGTCTGCTACGACCATCGATCACTCATATGTGTTGGAAGGAACTGCAGGTGCTGGTTTAATCCAAAGATTGACACGAAATGCTGGAGTAATTCAGCAGGACAGGCAGCATCCCCGGAGAGAAGGAATGGGTGACGTTTCGGGTCGAGACCCTCCTTCAGACTGAGAGTCAGGGGAGGGGGAGATACAGAGATAAGGAAGTGTAAGGTGTGAAAATGAGACATGAAAGGGGGTGGAAATCAAGGAAAATGTAGAATAGATCATTGTTAGCTAGGAGAAGGTGACAAACGAAGCAAACAGAGATAAAATGTAATCATGGGACAGTCAGACTGGTCGGAGAACTGGGAAGGGGGAGGGATGGAGAGAGAGGGTTACTTGAAGTTAGAGAAGTCAATGTTCATACCGCTGGGGTGTAAGCTGCCCAAGTGAAATATGAGTTGCTGTTCCTCCAATTTGCGCTGGGCCTCACTCTGACAATGGAGGAGACCCAGGACAGAAAGGTCAGTGTGGGAATGGGAGGGGGAGTTGAAGTGTTTGGCAACTGGGAGATCAGGTAACTTTAGGGAGACTGTTCGATCACGCATACACCAGTATTAGTTTAGATGACTTTAGAGATACAGTGTGGAAACAGGCCCTTCGCCCCATCAAGTCTGTGCCGACCATCGACCACCCATACACTAGTTTAGCTTAGTTTAGTTTATTTTAGAGATTCAGCGCAGTAACACGCCCTTCAGCAAACAGCAATCACCCCGTACACTAGCACTATCCCACACGCTAAAAACAATTTACAATCTTTACCGAAGCCAACTAACCTACAAATCTGCACGTTTGACAATTCTATGTTATCGCACTATCTCATCCTACACACACTAGGGGCAATTTGCGGAAGCCAATTAACCTACAAACCTGCACCACTTTGGAGTGTGGGAGGAAACCGGAGAAAACCCACGCGGTCACGGGGAGAACGTACAAACTCCGTACAGACAGCACCCATGGTCGGGATGGAACCCGGGTCTCTGGCGCTGTGAGGCAGCAACTCTACCGCTGCGCCACCCTGCTGCCAAGTTCTCGAACCTGCAACCTTTGAATATACTTGGTATGTGTCACTAGAAGTCCAACATGCTACCCACTGCGCTACAGAGCCCCCTCTGCCCATAGCCCAGTGAATCTGGTCATTTGAGTGTATTATGCAAATTACAATCCAACTTGCTTACACTGCCCTTCATCTGGAACATTCCAGACAGTAGCTTTGAGGGTAAATATAATTTCTTGCATCCACCCTCTCTCTCTCCATCCCTCCCCCACCCAAGTTGTACCAGCTTCAAAGTGGTCGTGTTGAGTTTCATTGTCTGTAACTGGTTTTCACCCTAGCCCACAGCTAACAATGGCCTGTTTCCTGCATCATCGTGACTTTTTTGCGCATCTTTCATTCATTTGTTCTACATCTCTCTACATCACCGCCTATATCTCTCGTTTCCCTTTACCCTGACTCTCAGTCTGAAGAAGGGTCTCGACCTGAAACATCACCTATTCCTTCTCTCCAGAGATGCTGCCTGACCCGTTGAGGTACTCCAGCTTTTTGTGTCTATCTTCGGTTTAAACCAGCATCTGCAGCTCCTTCCTACACAAAATTCTCTTCGTCCTCCCCTTGGGTCTTTGACAATCTGTCTCCCTCTGGTTACTGACACCGCACCAGTTTAAAACAAAGCTTTCTCCCAATGTTGTAGGAAGGAACTGCAGGTGCTGGTTTAAACTGAAGACAGACACAAAGTGCTGGAGTAACTCAGCGGGACAGGCAGCATCTCTGGAGAGAAGGAATAGGAGAAGGTTTGGGTCGAGACCCTTCTTCAGAAAGGGAATTGGCAAGTCATTTACATAGAAAATAGGTGCAGGAGGAGGCCATTCGGCCCTTCGAGCCATTCATTGTGATCATGGCTGATCATCCCCAATCAATAACCCGTGCCTGCCTTCTCCTCATTTCAATGAAGTCATGAAGGAATTCAGTCTGAAGAAGGGTTTAGACAATAGACAATAGACAATAGACAATAGAAAATAGGTGCAGGAGGAGGCCATTCGGTTCTTCGAGCCAGCACGGCCATACAATGTGATCATGGCTGATCATCCACGATCAGTACCCCGTTACTGCCTTTTCGCCATATCCCCAGACTCCGCTATCTTTAAGAGCTCTATCTAACTCTCTCTTGAAAGCATCCAGTGAATCGGCCTCCACTGCCTTGGAGGCAGAGAATTCCACAGATTCACAACTCTCTGTATGAAAAATGTTTTCCTCATCTCCGTTCTAAATGTCCGACTCCTCCCAATTGTTCCATTCTCCCAATGTAATCAATTGGAACTCTTCCTACATTTGAAAGGCATCAAATCTCCTTGCAATCTTTACTGAATGAGAGAACACCTTCAATACCTCCCGAACCGCCCCCCAGCTTTGCATTGTTCCCCCATTTTTCCTGCACTTACCTGAATCAGAAGTCGGGCCGGAAACTCTTCTCTCAACGCAGCCAGTCGAAGAATCCTTGGAGGCCTGGAACAGAAAGGTCAACAGCCAGATGAACACGGAACAAGGAACAGTACAGCACAGGAACAGGCCCTTCGGCCCACAATGTCCGTGCCGACCACGATTAGTTAAACTGATCTCCTCTGCCTGCACGTGATCCACACCCATCCATTCCCTGATGTCGACCTCCCCGTGCTGCGTCCTGTCAACTGATCTCAGTCAGGTGAACGACAACAAACAGAGACGGCAGCAGCGCCGCGGCTTGGCGCTAACCCGGAGCATGCGCCCTTTATAGGGCGGGCATCTACGGATATCGAACCGGATGGCATCAATCACCCTGCTACAGACTTCTGCTGGCTCAAACACAAGAAGAAGAAGATCCATTCCCTGCATCTACGGTGCATTCAGATAGTATTCAGAACCCCTTCACTTTTTCCACATTTTGTTACGTTACAGCCTTATTCGAAAATGGATTAAATTCTTTTTTTTTTATCATCAATCTACACCCAATACCCCAGAATAAAAAAGTTAAAACAGGTGTTTTGAAATGTTTGCAAAGTAATTAAAAATAAATAACTGAAATATAACATAATCAATGGAAACAGGAAGCATCTAAGCTCAATTTTGAGTGTCATAGCAAAGGGTCTGAATACTTATGTAAATGTGATATTTCAGTTATTTATTTTTAATTACTTTGCAACATTTTCTAAACATCTGTTTTCGCTTTTATTCTGGGGTATTGTGTGTAGATTGATGACAAAAAAAAAGAATTTAATCCATTTTAGAATAAGGCTGTAACGTAACAAAATGTAGATAAAGTGGTCTGAGTACTTTCTGAATGCTTCTTAAACGCTACTGTCATATCTGCTTCCACCACCACCCCTGGCAGCACGTTCCAGGCACCCACCTGGTGTATTAACATTTTCCCCGAACATCTCCTTTAAACTTTGACCCTCCTGCTACCAAGCTATGGCTTCTGGACTTTGACATATCCACCCGGGGAAAAAGATTCTGACTGTCTACCCTATCTACGCCTCTCATGGTTTTATATACATTGATCAGACATCCACTCAGTCTCTTATATCTTCATACCAAATCATATTGTTACAGGGGAGGCACAGTGGCGCAGCGGTAGAGTTGCTGCCTCACAGCGCCGGGGAACCGGGATTGATCCTGACTACGGGGTGCTGTCTATGTAGAGTTGGCACATTCTCCCCGTGACCACGTGGGTTTTCTCCAGGTGCTCTGGTTTCCTCCCAAAACCCGAAGACGTGCGGGTTTGTAGGTTAATTGGCTTCTGTAAAATGTTCTCTGATGCGTAGGCTAGAACTAGTGTACGCGCTGCTCAGCGTGACTTGGTGGGCCTGTTTCCACACTGTATCTCCAAACTAAATACACTGCGTAAGGCTGTGGATGTGTCTCATTGCTGTCAGGTTTATTGGGATTTCATAAATTCATAAGAAACTCATAAGCGATAGGAGCAGAATGAGGCCATTCGGCCCATCAAGTCTACTCCGCCATTCAATCATGACTGATCTATCTCTCCCTCCTAACCCCATTCTCCTGTCTTTTCCCCGTAACCCCTGACACCTGCACTAATCAAAAATCCCCCATCCGCTTTCCATCCCCCCACCACTCTGTGTTTAAATAAACTTACTCCGCGCGCCTTAGGTCATAAGTGATGGGAGTAAAATGTGGCCATTCGGCCCATCAAGTCTACTCCGCCATTCAATCATGGCTGCTATATCTCTCCCTCCAAAACACCTGCCTTCTCCCCATAACCCCGTACTAATCAAGAATCTATCTATCTCTGCCTTAAAACTATCCTTTGTCTTGGCCTCCACAGCCATCTGTGGCAAAGAATTCTACAGATTCACCACCCTCTGCCTAAAGAAATTCCTCCTCATCTCCTTCCTAAAGGTACATCCTTTAATTCTGAGGCTGTGCCCTCTGGTCCTAGACTCTCCCACTAGTGGAAACATCTTCTCCACATCCACTCTATCCAGGCCTTATCGTCACACGATAGTGCACTATTTCTGACTTCTGTCTTCCTCATAAGATTCTGACTATCTACTGTATCTTATCTATGCCTCTCATATTTGTATATAGATCTATTAGTTCACCCCCAGTCTCTGACTCTCCAAAGAAAACACTCCAGCTTTGTGCAGCCGCTCCTTATAGCTCAGACCCCATGATATCATTACACGTGTGGTACAGTGGCGCAGCGGTAGAGTTGCTGCCTCACAGCGCCCGAGACCCAGGTTCGATCCTGACCACGGGCCCTGTCTGTACGGAGTTTGTACGTTCTCCCCGTGGCCTCGTGGGTTTTCTCCGGCTGTTTTGGTTTCCCACCCACACTCCAAAGACGTGCAGGTTGTGGCTTAATTGGCTTCGATAAAATTGTAAATTGTCCCTAGTGTGTGTAGGATAGTATTAGTGTGCGGGGATCGCTGTTCAGTGTGGACTCGGTGGGCCGAAGGGCCTGATTCTCCGAGTATCTCTAAACTAAACTAAACCCTCTGATCCAGACAGCACCCCGGGTAAACCTCTTCTGCACCCTCTCCAAAGTCCCTGCACCCTTCGGTAATGGGACGACTAGAACTGCCCACAATACTCCAAAGTGTAGACCAGTGAAGAAAGCAAATGGCATGTTGGCCTTTATAACACGAGGAGCCGAGTATAGGAGCAAAGAGGTCCTTCTGCAGTTGTACAGGGCCCTAGTGAGACCACACCTGGAGTATTGTGTGCAGTTTTGGTCCCCTAATTTGAGGAAGGACATTCTTGCTATTGAGAGAGTGCAGCGTAGGTTTACAAGGTTAATTCCTGGGATGGCGGGACTGTCATATGCTGAGAGAATGGAGCGGCTGGGCTTTTACACTCTGGAATTTAGAAGGATGAGAGGAGATTTTATTGAAACATATAAGATTATTAAGGGATTGGACACGCTAGAGGCAGGAAACATGTTCCCGATGTTGGGGGAGTCCAGAACCAGGGGCCACAGTTTAAGAATAAGGGGTAGGCCATTTAGAACGGAGACGAGGAAACACTTTTTCTCAGAGAGTTGTGAGTGTTGAATTCGCTGCGTCAGAGGGCGGTGGAGGCCGGTTCTCTGGATACTTTCAAGATAGGGCTCTTAAAGATAGCAGAGTCAGGGGATATGGGGAGAAGGCAGAAACGGGGTACTGATTGGGGATGATCAGCCATGATCACATTGAATAGCGGTGCTGGCTCAAGGGGCCGAATGGCCTACTCCTGCACCTATTGTCTATTGTCTAACCAGTCTAAAGAAGGGTCGCTACCTTCTTCAGACTGGCTGGACAAAGCTGAAGTGTTTTCCCTGGAGGGTCAGAGACTGAGGGTGAATCAAGAGGACTGTATAATGTAATGGGATGTAATGTTAAAATTGTACAAGCATTGGTGAGGCCAATTCTGGAGTATGGTGTACAATTTTGGTCGCCAAATTATAGGAAGGATGTCAACAAAATAGAGAGAGTACAGAGGAGATTTACTAGAATGTTGCCTGGGTTTCAGCAACTAAGTTACAGAGAAAGGTTGAACAAGTTAGGGCTTTATTCTTTGGAGCGCAGAAGGTTAAGGGGGGACCTGATAGAGGTCTTTAAAATGATGAGAGGGATAGACAGAGTTGACGTGGATAAGCTTTTCCCACTGAGAGTAGGGAAGATTCAAACAAGGGGACATGACTTGAGAATTAAGGGACAGAAGTTTAGGGGTAACATGAGGGGGAACTTCTTTACTCAGAGAGTGGTGGCTGTGTGGAATGAGCTTCCAGTGAAGGTGGTGGAGGCAGGTTCGTTTTTATCATTTAAAAATAAATTGGATAGTTATATGGATGGGAAAGGAATGGAGGGTTATGGTCTGAATGCAGGTGTATGGGACTAGGGGAGAATACGTGTTCGGCACGGACTAGAAGGGTCGAGATGGCCTGTTTCCGTGCTGTAATTGTTATATGTTATTGTAATTCTGTTATTTGTTTTTAAATCTCTGAATGGGCTCGCCCCGCCTTACCTCTCTGAGCTGCTCCACCCATACGCTCCTGCCCGGTCCCTCAGGTCAGCTGATCAGCTGCTCCTGGAGGTACCGAGGTCTATGCGGAAGCTCAGAGGGGATAGAGCCTTCTCTGTTGCTGCTCCGGCACTCTGGAACGCTCTGCCGTTGCACGTCAGACAGGCCCCCTCACTGTCCATCTTCAAAGCCAGTGTTAAAACACATTTATACTCCCTGGCTTTTGACCATGCATGAGACTTTGCTCCTGTTTTTAGTGTTTTTAATATTTCTTTATTTTGAATATCTTTACTTCATCTTTTAATTGTTATTATTGATTATACCTTTAATAATCCTTTACAGGAAATTACATTTATTGGTGTGTATTAACTTTTTTGTCAATGATTAGTGATGTACAGCACTTTGTTGCAACTATGATTGTTTTTAAAGTGCTCTATAAATAAAATTATTATTATTATTATTATTATTATTATTATTATTATTATTATTATTATTATTATTATTATTATTATTATTATTATTATTATTATTATTATTATTATATGGTTATATATGGTTATATGTATACATTTATGAGAGGCATAGATAAGATAGATAGTCAGAATCTTATGAGGAAAACAGGTCAGAAATTGACCACTAGGTGGCTCCCGTAATGGCCGCCGCGCCAACAGTCTATCACGTCCCTTCTCTGTTTTTCTTATTTTAAGTATGTTTTAAATGTCTGTTTTAATGTTTCTTGGTTAGTTTATGAGGGAGGATGGGGGGGTGAATAGGGGGAAACTTTTTTTTCGATCACATAACTTGACGGAGATGCGATTTTTCTCCGTGTCGCGTCTCCGCTCCCCCCCCTCCCCCCCCCTCACTTTGCGGCCTAACAACGTGGAGTGGTGCGGCCTTTCCTGGAGTCCGGCCCGGAGCTTCAAGCCGCAGGCGCGGAGCGGACTTACCATTGCGGAGCCGGGGATCCTTTGTCGAGGATCACCAGAAGAAGAGCTCCAATTTTGTATACTCATTGAAAGATACAAGATGTCTTGCAAGTGTATTTCCTTAAAAGACATAAAGTGACACCTACTGAATAGAGAAAGGCCCGGATAGGGTGGATGCGGAGAGGATGCATCCATTCGTGGGAGAGTCTAGGACTAGAGGGCACAGCCTCGGAATAAAAGGGCGCACTTTTAGAAAGAAGGGAAGGAATTTCGTTTTTTAGTTAGGTTTAGTTTAAAGATACAGCACGGAAACAGGCCCTTCGGCCCACCGAGTCCACACCAACTTGCGATCACCGCACATTAACACTTTCCTGCACTAGGGACAATTTTTACATTTACCAAGCCAATTAGCCTACTAACCTGTACGTCTTTGTAGTGTGGGAGGAAACCAAAGTTCTCATGGAAAACGCACGTGGGGAGAGTGTACGTACAGACAGCAACCGTAGTCAGGATGGAACTCGTGCCTCTGGCGCTGTGAGGCAGCAACTCGAACGCCGCACCACTGTGCTGCCCAATTTCTTTAGCCAGAGAATGGTGAATCTGTGGAATTCATTGTCGCAGACAGCAGTGGAGGCCATGTCATTGGGCATAGTTAAAGTCTGACAGGTGACAGATAGGTGACAGATTCTTGCTTGGTACGGGGGTCAAAGGTTATGGAGAATAAGGTTGAGGGAGAAATATAGATCAGCCATGACCGAAGCGGAGCAGATACGCACGATGGGCTGAATGGTCTAATTCTGCTCTGCCTCATGGTCTTCTGATCTTAGGAGTTGCTAGTTCACCAAAAAAGACAAAGTGCTGGAGCAACTCAGCGGGTCAGGCAGCAGCTCTGGAGAACATGGGTCGGCACCCTTCTTCACGACATATAGGCTTAGATTGAGTATGAGTTTAGTTTATTGTCACGTGTACCGAGGTACAGTGAAAAGCTTTTGTTGCGTGCTATCCAGTCAGCAGAAAGACAATACATGATTACAATCGATCCGTCCACAGTGTACAGAGACATGATAGGAGAATAACATTTAGTACAAGGTAAAGCCCAGTAAAGCCAGATGATAGATAGTCCGAGGGTATCCAATGAAGTAGATAGTAGCTCGGAACCGCACTCTAGCTGGTGAATGGATGGTTCAGTTACCTGATAACTGGTGATTGGAGTTAGCTGCACCCAATTGAGATTGAGAGGCAGGAGTTTGGACCTGCAGAGTTACTCCAGCACTTTGCGCCTTTCCATGGTAAACCAGCATCTGCAGTTTCTTGCTTCTACAAATGTGCACGCACATACACGTGACGCAGTCATACACATTTATATGTATACAATACATGTAGATACATGCACACACGCGCGCGCACACATATACACATATGCACACACATATGCACGTATATATACACACACACATATATACACACACACATACATACACATATACACACACACACACACACACACACACACACACACACACACACACACACACACACACGCATTGACACAGAGACGCATAGACACATACACACACACATA
This sequence comes from Amblyraja radiata, assembly GCF_010909765.2. Taxonomy (NCBI): domain Eukaryota; kingdom Metazoa; phylum Chordata; class Chondrichthyes; order Rajiformes; family Rajidae; genus Amblyraja; species Amblyraja radiata. The sequence continues at coordinate 6,509,707 of NC_045960.1, forward strand.
TCCTCACACACCTACACACATATATACACCCACACACACATGCACACACACACTCACACACACATAGACACACACACACACACACATCCTCACATGCACACATGCACACACGCACACACACACACGCTCACTCACACACACACACACACTCACTCACAGACATCCTCACATACACACCCACACACACACGCATTGACACATAGACACATACACACACACACACTCACTCACACACACACACACACACACACACACACACACACACACACACACACCCACTCACACACACACACACACACACACACACACTCACACACACACATAGACACACACACACACATGTACACACACACACATGTACACACACACACACTCACTCACACACACACATAGACATGCATACACACATATCCTCACACACACACACGCTCACTCACGCACACACATAGACACACACACACACACACACGCATTGACACATAGACACATACACACACACACATCCTCACACACCTACACACACACACTCACTCACACACGCACACATGGACACATACACACTCACTCACACACTCACTCACACACTCACTCACACACATCCTCACACATACACGCACACTCACTCACACACACACATAGACACATACACACATACTCACAAACATGCAGGTGACAAGCAGCATCAAAAACGGATGGTGAACTATTTAGTCACATGTTGTGTGCCGTTGTTGAATGCCTAATGTCTCCGTAAACCAGGAGGTTGGGATGTGGATTCCAAGTGCTTACATGGAAAGGTGCAACAAGGAAAGGAGGTGACACTCCATTCTTACCCTTGCATCTCCCATGCGGATTCTCCCTCTCTCCATCTCTCCAAGATAGTTCCGCTCAGCTGGAGACTCGGTCAGGCCTGCGGAGAAGGGTTACAGAGTGAGGAAAGGACGCAGAGTGCTGGAGTAACTCAGCGGGTCAGGCAGCATCTGGGGAGAAGGTGGAGAGGTGACGTTTCAGGTCGGGACCCTTCTGCAGACCAAGCTTGCAAATCAGAAATATCTGGGGCATGGGACATCAAAATTACTTGAAATTGGAGAGGCTGCTTCCAAGATGGAGCCCAAACCCAAGCATCTCTTTGTGTGCTGCTCACTGAAGTGGATCTGTAATCGCATACGACAATCGCTTCACTCTGTTTAAACCTCTACTCCTACAGCACTGGCTTAACCTTGGCTTCAACATTGTTCTCTTATCATGAATCTGTACACTGTAGGTAGATCGTGCTGCTAGTCGTAGGTACTCGTGGCATCGGGCGTTTTTTCTCGCCTGATAAAAAATGTCCACGAGTAAAAAGGTAGTGAATTAGGTTGTGAAAGTGGGACTGGCCCTTTAGTGTGCGGGGATCGCTAGTCGGCGCAGACTTGGTACCCCGAAGGGCCTGTTTCTGCGCTGTATCTCTAAACTAAACTAAAACCAGCAGTTCCTGCCTCCCTACATTTTTTGTTCCATTATGCCAATGCACCAACCTACTGGGCAAGTCCTATTAGGCCATAAGGACACAAAGTGCTAGAGTAACTCAGCGGGTCAGGCAGTATGTCTGGAGAACACGAATAGGTGACGTGTTGGGTTAGGACCCTGTGATCCTGAGAACTGAGAACATTGTTTGTCAGTCTGTAGGTTAATTTGACTCCGGAAAAATAATTGTAAACTATCCTACTCACTAGGGATAGTTTACAATTATTTTTCTGGTCGGTGTGGACTCGATGGGCCGAAGGGCCTGTTTCCACGCAGTATCTCTAAACTAAACTAAACTAAAACTGGTGTGACGTCTATTACAAACCCACTGACTCTCACAACTATCTAGACTACACTTCTTCCCACCCTGCTTCCTGCAAAGACTCTATCCCCTACTCCCAAATCCTCCGTCTACGCTGCATCTGCGCCCAAGATGAGGTGTTCCATACCAGGACATCCAAGATGTCCTCATTCTTTAGGGAACGGGGGTTCCCCTCTCCCATCATATATGAGGCCCTCACTCGTGTCTCCTCAGTACCCCGCAGCTCTGCGCTTGTTCCCCCTCCCCCTAGTCACAACAGAGACAGAGTCCCCTAGACCTTACCTCTCACCCCAACACAACACACAATCCTCCGACATTTCCACCACCTCCAACGGGATCCCACCACTAGTCACATTTTCCCATCTCCACCCCTTTCTGCCTTCCAGAGACCGTTCCCTCCGCAACTCCCTTGTTAACCCATCCCTTCCCACCCAAACCACCCCCTCCCCAGGTACCTTCCCCTGCAACCGTAGAGGATGTGACGCCTGTCCCTATACCTCCTCCCCCAACTATGTCCAGGGACCCTGACAGCCCTTTCAGGTGAGGCAGAGGTTCACTTGCACCTCCTCCAACCTCATCTACTGTACCCGTCGTTCAAGATGTGGACTCTTATACATCGTCGAGACCAAACGTAGACTGGGCGATCGTTTCGCGGAACACCTTCACTCAGCCCGCGTGAACCAACCTGATCTCCCGGTTGCCAAGCACTTTAATTCCCCTTCCCATTCCCACACTGACCTTTCTGTCCTCGGTCTCCTCCATTGTCAGAGTGAGGCTAAATGCAAATTGGAGGAACAGCATCTCATATTTTGTTTGGGCAGCTTACGTATGAATATTGATTTCTCTAACCAGGTAGCCCCAGCCTCTATCTATCCCTCCCCCACCCAAGTCGCACCAGCTTCTCATTTTCACCCAACAGCTAACAATGGTCTGTTTCCTTTATCATTGTTACTTTTTTGCATATCTTTCATTCATTGTTCTTTATCTCTCCACATCACCGTCTATATCTCTGTATGGTGTATGGCATGACTGATCTGGATAGATAGCTTTTCACTGCACCTCAGTATATGTGACAATAATGAGCCAAAACCTTATCTCAGGGTATGGAAATCAAGAACCAGAGGCTGTGGGTTTAACGTGAGTTGGCCAAGATTAAATAGGAACCTGAGGGGCAACTTTTTCTGCACAAGGTATATGGAACGAGCTGCCAGAGGAGGTAGTTGAGGCAGGGTCCTGGGTCAAGATACTGAAGTTGTTGATGTAGGGACAAGGAACTGCCGATGCGGGTTTACCATAGTAAAGCACAAAGTGCTGGAGTAACTCAGCGGGTCAGGCAGCATCTCTGGAGAAGGTGGATAGGTGACGTCTCGGGTTGGGACCGATCCTCAGACTGTTTCCAAGTCGTATCTTTCAATACATTCAATTGAATTCATGAAACACCTGATTCTGTGGTGTTAGAGCGGAAAGTTGGAGATTACCTCTATTAGTCTGAAGAAGGGTCCCGGCCTGAAACATCACCTATCCATGTTCTCCAGAGATGCTGCCTGACTTTTGGCACTTTGGCCTTAATCAGTCAGAGTATTGAGTATAGAAGTTGGGAGGTCATGTTGCAGTTGTCTATGACGTTGGTAAGACCGCATTTAGAACATTGTGTTCTGTTCTGGGCACCATGTTATTTTGTCAAGCTGGAAAGGGTACAGAGAAGATTTACGAGGATGTTGCCAGGACTAGAGGGTGTGAGCTATAGGGAGAGGTTGAGTAGGCTGGGTCTCTATTCCATAGAGCGCAGGAGGATGAGGGAAGATCTTATAGAGTTATACAAAATCATGAGAGGAATAGATCGGGTAGATGCAGTCTTTTGCCCAGATTAGGGGAATCGAGGACCAGAGGACATAAGTTCAAGGTGAAGGGGAAAAGATTTAATAGGAATCTGAGGGGCAACTTTTCAACACTAAGGGTGGTGGGTGTATGGAACAAGCTGCCAGAGGAGGTAGTTGAGGCGAAGACTATCCCATCGTTTAAGAAACAGCTGGACAGGTACATGGATAGGACAGGTTTGGAGGGATATGGACCAAGCGCGGGCAGGTGGGACTAGTGTGCTGGGACATTGTTGGCCGGTGTGGGCAAGTTGGGCCGAAGGGCCTGTTTCCACACTGTATCACTCTATGACTCTATGACCTGTGGAGCTACTCTGGCACTTTGTGTCAATGAGGTTGTTCAGTTTAGCTTGGAGATATGAGGTAGTTGAGCCAGGTACAGGAAAGGTTTAGCGGGATTTGTGACCAAATTCAGGTAAATAGGAAAAATTTAGATGGGGCATCTCGGTCAGAATGGACAAATTGGGCCAAAGGGCCTGGTTCCATGTTGTATGACTCTATTGTGAAGGAAGGAACTGCAGATGCTGGTTTAAACCAAAGATAGACCCAAAAGGTCTATCATCACCACAGGTCTATCTGTGCGGAGTTCGCACGTTCTCCCTGCGACCACGTGGGTTTTCTCCAGGTGCTCCGGTTTCCCAAAGACGTGCAGGTTTGTATGTTAATTGGCTTCTGTAAATTGTCACAAGAGTGTCGGATAGTGCTAGTGTACGGGGTGATGTCCAGCTGTTTCTTAAACTCAGCGGGACAGGCAACATCTCTGGGGAGAAGGAATGGGTGATGAGACCGTTCTTCAGACTGAGCGTATGGGCAAACGAGAGATATAGACGGCGACCCTTGAGGGTCTCGACCCGAAACGTCACCTATTCCTTCTCTCCAGAAATGGGGTGGGGTGGGATGATGCAGAATGGATGGATGGAGCAAAGAGAATATTTCATATAATGCAAAGTAATAAGGCCATTAAACTCAGATTAAACTTCTAACTATAGACAGTTATTGATGTCTAGTCCGTACAGTGGAGTCTGTATGTGGCCTGTGAACGTGCAAACTCCGCACAGACAGCACCTGAGGTCAGCATCAAAGCTGGATCTCTGGCGCCGTGAGGCAGCAACACTACCAGCTGCACCACCGTGTCACAGGCCAACATATACACGCTGATTCTAATAAACTGAATGAACATCCCCCCAACTTACTCCATTTAATCTACATTTAAGTGCGGCACGGTGGCGCAGCGGTAGAGTTGCTGCCTTACAGCGCCAGAGACCCAGATTAGACCCTGACTGCTGGTGTTGTCTGTGCGGAGTTCGCACGTTCTCCCTGCGACCACGTGGGTTTTCTCCGGGTGCTCCGGTTTCCCTAAGACGTGCAGGTTTGTATGTTAATTGGCTTCTGTAAATTGTTGCAAGCGTGTCGGATAGTGCTAGTGTACGGGTCGGCATGGACTCGGTGGGCCGAAGGGCCTGCTTCCACACTGTATCTCTGAACTAAACTAAACGGATTGGGCTTGTATTCACTGGAGTTTAGAAGGATGAGGGGGAGTTCTTATTGAAAACATATAAAATTATAAAAGGACTGGACAAGCTAGATGCAGGAAAAATGTTCCCAATGTTGGGCGAGTCCAGAACCAGGGGCCACAGTCTTAGAATAAAGGGGAGGCCATTAAAGACTGAGGCGAGAAAAAACTTTTTCACCCAGAGAGTTGTGAATTTGTGGCATTCCCTGCCACAGAGGGCAGTGGAGCCCAAATCACTGGATGAATTTAAAAGAGTTAGATAGGGGCTAGCGGAATCAAGGGATATGGGGAGAAAGCAGGCACGGGTTTTTGATTGGGGACGATCAGCCATGATCATATTGAATGGCGGTGCTGGTTCGAAGAACTGAATGGCCTACTCCTGCACCTATTTTCTATGTTTCTATGTTTCTATACTGTAGATAGGCAGGGAATGGAGGGCAATGGATGATTTGCAAACAGATCAAGTTGGTCTTGGCAACGTGTTCAGATCCCTGTCTGAAATCCCTTAAATGCATCCTCGTTTTTTAATCTCACCCTCCCCTGGTACCAACACGTTGCACATTCTCGGTGGTCGACTTGGATTCGAGAACGCGGAATAAAGTCTTCACAGGTTAAACATTGTTACAAGCGGCGGAAACGCATACCTTGAACTAACTGCAGGGACAGAGATAGAAACACTAGGCATGCAGTCCAAAGTTCCATCTTTCTGCTGGACGGCACTCAGAAGCCTCAGACAGTCTCTCGGCTCCACTGGAAGTCTGCGGACTGAAGCACCTTCCCAACACTGACAGCCGGTTTATATCAGGTAGCCTTTCCCCCCACCCCCTTCACCCTCTCCCCCCGCCCCCCTCACCCTCTCCCCCCGCCCCCCGCCCCCCTCACCCTCTCCCTCCCACATTTTACTGCTTTGGCATTGATCCACAAATAGCTGACTGCGAGTTAAGGCGACACTTGGGGTTTATCATTGCTTCATAAAACGAGCCGGTCGTGTAAACAATCAGCGTTCACTTTCCCGAACAGTTGCGCAAACACGACTTAGAAAGCATCGGGTGCTTTATCGCAGAAGATCTGGCCTTAAGACTTAAGACTTTTGCCTTCCATCACAGTGAGGAGGTGCCTGGTGAACTCACTGTGGTGGATGTTAAATTTGTGTTTATTGTGTGTTTTTGTCTTTTTTATTATATGTATGACTGCATGGCAACGAAATTTCATTCAGACCAAAAGGTCTGAATGACAAATAAATTCAATTCAATTCAATTCAATTCAATTCAATTCAATTCTTGATCCCCGCACATAACCAAGCCCATCAAAGCCTCACTGGACTGCGCGGTGGCGCAGCGGTAGAGTTGCTGCCTCACAGCGGTACAGACCCGGGTTCCATCCTGACTACGGGTGCTGTCTGTACGGAGTTTGTCCGTCCTCCCCGTGACCCGCGTGGGTATTCTCCGGGTGCTCCGGTTTTCTTCCACACTCCAAAGACGTGCAGGTTTGTAGGTTAATTGACTTGGGTAAAATTGTAAATGGTCCCTGGTGTGTATCGGATAGTGTTAGTGCCTGGGGTGATCGCTGGTTGGTGCAGACTCGATGGGCCGAATGGCCTGTTTCCTCGCTGTATCTCTAAAGCCTAAATATCCCAGAGATTCAGTATGTGGATGAATAATTCCTTGAACCTCTGTCTGCAAACACGGTACTACTCTTAGATAACAGAGTAAATTAAAAAAAAAGCTAAATAAATTAAAATAATACAATATTTGTGAATAAGACAGTTTGTAGTTTAGTTGGTGTTTGTAGTGTTTAGTGGCCTGATGGCTGTAGGGAAGAAGCTGTTCCTGAACCTGGACGTTACAGTTTTCAGGCTCCTGTACCTTCTTCCTGATGGCAATGGTGAAATGAGTGTGTGGTCAGGGTGGTGTGGGTCTCTGATGATGCTGGCTGCCTTTGAGGCAGCGACTCCTGTAGATCCCATCGATGATGGGGAGGTCAAAGCCTACAGTTGCCAACTGTCCCGTATATTGGGCTAAATTGGTTTGTCCCGTACGGGACCGCCTTTGTCCCATATTTGACCGCTACTACTCGGGTCGAGGCGACTGTCGGGTCGGAGCGGCGCGTCCGGCCCTGCCTCACCCGTCCCGACGTAGTGCAGCCCATGGAGTGCAGCAGCAGCAGCAGCGCCTCGCCCGTGGCCCCGTCGGTCGGCAGCCCGGCCAGCTGTCCGACCTTCGGACCTTCGCTTTCCCCCGACACCACCACCCCTCCTTCTCATTGCCGATCATCGGTTCATGAGTTGGATGGGGCGCCGGACTTTGCGTGCGACGTCGCGCGGCCCGGGCCAAAACTCCTCAGCTGGCCCGCTGGCTGGGCTTTGTGTACAGTCCAGCACCCGGGACAACTCATCATTCACCCAGCCATGGCCCAGTCGGTCAACAAATTGCCGTCGGGAATTTGTCCTGTATTTTGACCTTTTGTCCCTAATTTGGGAGTGAGAAAGTTGGTGACCCATCGGAACCTGTGGTGAACCTGGGCAGTGGCCGCCACTTTTAGCAGTCTCCTTCGCTCATGGGCATTCGAGTTGCTGAACCGGGCCATGATGTAACCAGTCAATATGCTCTCCACTGAACGCCTGTAGAAATTCATGAGAGTATTCGTATAGGTTCAGCTCCAACTCAATAATTAAGTTTGCTGATGACACTGTGGTGGTGGGCCTGATCTCAGACAACGACGAGAAGGCCTACCGGGAGGAGTTGGCTGGTCTAGCACTCTGGTGCCAGGATAACAGCCTCCTCTTGAACATCAAAAAAACGAAGTAGCTGATCATGGACTTTAGGAGGGCACATCATCCGAGGACGTACACTCCATTGAGGATAAATGGGGATCCTGTGGATAGGGTGAACTGTTTTAAATATCTGGGAGCACATCTCCGAGGATATGACATGGGCATCACACGCCTCAGCACTCGTGAGTAAGGCAAGGCAGCGCCTTTACCACCTCAGGCAATTGAGGAAATTCAGGGTGTCTCCGAGGATCCTCCAGTGCTTCTACGCAGCAGCGGTGGAAAGCATCTTGTCCGGGAACATTACCATCTGGTTTGGGAATTGCTCTGCCAAGGACAAGAAGGCTCTGCAGAGAGTAGTGCGTTCAGCCGAACGCACTATGGGAACTTCATTTGCCCCCCTGCAGGAATGATACATCAGGAGGTGCAACTCCAGAGCCAACAATATCATGAGAGACCCCTTCCACCAATGCAACGGACTGTTCCAGCTGCTACGGTCAGGCAAACGCCTCCGTTGCCATGCGGTGAGAACGGAGAGGTTGAGAAGGAGTTTCTTCCCAGAGGCCATTCGGACTGTAAACGCCTATCTCACCAGGGACTAACTCTACTGAACGTTTTTCCTTCCATTATTTATTATGTAAAAGAATATGTGTGTTATGATTGTGTTTATAGTTTGTTTGGTTGTTTGGTTGTTTGTCTTTTGCACAAAAGTCCACGAGCATTGCCACTTTTCATTTCACTGCACATCTCGTATGTGCATGTGACAAATAAACTTGACTTGACTTGACTTGACTTGACGTACTGAATCTCCTTGATCCTCTAAGGAAGTAGAGGCGTTGATGGGGTTTATTTATGATTACATCCACGTGCTGGGACCAGGACAGATCTTCAATGATATACACGCCCAGGAAGTTGATGTTTTTGATTCTCTCTTGTCCTGGGGATGAAGACAGCTTTGTAGATCCTCAGATAGACACAAAATGCTGGAGTAACTCAGCATCTCTGGAGAGAAGGAATGGGTGACATTTCAGGTCGAGACCCTTCTTCAGTCTGTAGATCCTCATCTTCCCTCTTCTAAAGGCAACAATCAGTTCCTTGCCACCTCTGACATTGAGAGCAAGGTTGTTATTCTGGCATCATTCAATCAGGCGATGGATCTCCCTCCTATACATCATTACCCATTTTTTTTGGGTTATATTTTTGTTATTTTTAGTGTGTTTTAAAAGTTTGTGTTAATGTTCTCTGGTTTGTTTTATGTGGGGGAGGGGGGAGGGGGGTGGGGGTGGGGGGAGGGGGGTGGGGGAGGGGGGGGGGGGTGGGGGAGGGGGGTGGGGGGAGGGGGGGAGGGGGTCGGGGGAAACATTTTTTCAGCCTCTTCCCTTGCCGGAGATGCGATTGTTTTCCGGATCGTATCTCCGGTCGCTCTGCGGCCTAACATCATGGAGCTGGCGGCCTCGCTCGGGACTGACTTTGAGCCCCACCGCGGGGACGTGGACTTACCATCAGAGCCTGCGATCCCTGGCCTGGGATCGACGCTCAAACCGCGGATTTTACCATCGAGGAGCTCGCAGTCTAGGGTAGAGACCGATGTCGGGATGCTCCAAAGTCACAGGAGGTTCGACCAGCCCCGACCCGGGGTCAGATCGCCCAGCGCAGGGAGTTGAGATTCCCCCGGTGCAGAGGCTTGATGACCCCGACGCGGAGAGCCCGACCACCAGCTAAGGGAGTAAGATCGTCCCGACTACGGAGGCTCGAGGACCCTGAGAACGAAGAAGGGAAGAGATTGGACCTTTTTTTTCCCGCCTTCCATCACAGTGAGGAATGTGGAGAAGTCACTGTGGTGGATGTTTATGTTATAATGTATTTTGTGTATTTTGTTGCATTTTATTGGTATGACTGTATTCAAATCAAATTCCTCGTATGTTGCAAAACAGACTTGGCTAATAAAGTATGTCTGTAGGGGGCGCTCCTCTGTGTGCAGCCATGTCAGCAGCGCGTCAGTTTTTTCAACTTTTTTTTATTTTTTAGTATGTTTTAAAGTATGTGCTTAATGTTCCTTTGTGTGTTTTGTGTGGTGGTTGGTGTGGGGGGGGGGTGAGGGGGAAACCGCTTCGGTCGCCTCCTCCATGGAGAGGCGACTTTTTCCAGGTCGCCTCCCCCGTGGCCTAACATCAAGGATCGGCGCGGCCTTTCCCGGAGACACGCCCGGGGCTTCAGCGGCGGGCGCAGCGTGGACTCTCGATGTGGAGCGGGTTAGCCCTCGCTGGGGCTCGCTGTAGGGGAGCGCTCCGTTTCGCTGGCCCGGGGCAGCCGGCAGCCTGAAGTCACAGCCTGAAGCTCCAGCTGGTGCGGCGTCTACAGCCCGGGATCCCTCGTGGGGGACCCGGGGGAAGAAGAAGCCATCACTGCCGGCCCGCGGCCAACTTCTACCGCGGGGCCGGCATGGACTTACCATCACCCGTGGAGGGGAGCTTCGACCGCCGGCCCTGCAGTCTACGGTGCTTCTGGCTGCGGCGGGGACTTTAAATCTCGACCGCCGGCCTGCGGCCTACAACAATCTAAAGCCGCGGTCTCCGGTGAGGAAGAGCCGATCCTGGACTGACTCTGGACTCTGGTCCTGTCCACGGGGGGGAAATGGAGGAGGACTGGCCAAATGTTGTGCCTTCCACCACAGTGATGAATGCTGTGGTGGATGTTTGTGTTACAGTTTTATGGTGGTTGTGTGTTCTTTATTATTGTATCGCTGCTGACAACCCAAATTCCACCGACCCTGGTTGTGTGGCAAATAAATTATATCTTATCTTATCTTATCTATTATTATGATTATGATTATTATTACATCAACGTGCTGGGTCCAGGATAGATCTTCAAAGATATACACGCCCAGGAAGTTGATGTTTTTGATTCTCTCCCGTCCCATCGATGAAGACAGCTTTGTAGATCCTCAAAGAGACACAAAACGTTGGAGTAAAGGGTCTGTCCCATGAGCATGCGACTGCATGCAGCAAGCACGACCTAACGTGGTCGCTTGAGCCGTACGGCCTCGCGGGGCTAGACCCCCTTCGATCGCCGGAGCCGTATGGAGTTGTGCGGAGCTGGTCCCGACATCGCGCGGGTCTCCGAAAAACTGACAGTGTTCAAAAATTCCGCGCGGCAACGGCCTGCAGGCCAGCAGCCGCCTCGACGCCGTACGCAGCAGCTCAACGCCGTGCGCAGCATCTCGATGCCGTACGCAGCGTCTTGACGCCGTACATCACGCGTGAACTTCCCGCGGACTTTGCTCGAACTTCACGTCAACTCGTACGGGATCACTCGACCTCCGCGCAGCCCCCGCTTCCGGTTTGGTCGCGCTTGCCGCATGCAGTCGCATGCTCGTGGGACAGGCCCTTAACTCTGCATCTCTGGAGAGAAGGAATGGGTGACGTTTCAGGTCGAGACCCTTCTTCAGTCTGTAGATCCTCATCTTCCCTCTTCTAAAGGCAACAATCAGCTCCTTGCCCCTTCTGACATTGAGAGCAAGGTTGTTATTCTGGCATCATTCAATCGGATGATGGATCTCCCTCCCACACCACCCTGGCCACTTTGACTCATCTTTACCCAATAGTTGGTCTAATTATGGTGGTGTTGCCGGAAAATGTAAAGATGGATTTGGTACAGAGTATGGCTACATAGTTATAGACATAGAGTGAGTAGAGCAGGGGGCTGAGCACACAGTCTTGAGGTGTTCCTGAGATGATGGTTATCGAGGAGGCAGTCTTGCTGCCGGTTTTGTACCGTTTGCGTTCTGTTGATGAGGGAGTCGAAGATCGAAGATTGAGTTGTAACAATATGTGCTGAGACCCAGTTCCCTTCTTAATCTCCCATGAAGCAAGGAACGGCAGATGCTGGTTGTCCAAGGAAAGATACAAAGTGCTGGAGTAACTCAGGGGGTCGGGAGCATCTCTGGAGTCATAGAGTCATAGAGTGATACAGTGTGGAAACAGGCCCTTCGGCCCAACTTGTCCACACCGGCCAACAATGCCCCATCTACACTAGTCCCACCTGCCCGCATTTGGCCCATATCCCTCCAAACCTGTCCTATCCATGTACCTGTCCAAATGTTTCGTAAACAGCACGATAGTCCCAGCCTCAACTACCTCCTCTGGCAGCTTGTTCCGTACACCCGCCACCCTTTGTGTGAAAAAGTTACCCCTCAGATTCGTATTAAATCTTTTTCCATTTCATCTTAAATTTATGTCCTCTGATCCTCGATTCACCTACTCTGGGCAAGAGACCTTGTGCATCTACCCGATCTATTCCTCTCATGATTTTATACATCTCCCCTCATCCTCCTGCGTTCCAAGGAATAGAGTCCCAGCCTACTCAACCTCTCCCTATAGCTCACACCCTCTAGTCCTGGCAACATCCTCGTAAATCTTCTCGGTACCCTTTCCAGCTTGACAACATCTTACCTGTAACACAGTGCCCAGAACTGAACACAATACTCTCAATGGGGCCTCACCAGCGTCTTATACAACTGCAACATGACCTCCCAACTTCTATTCCCATCGACAACATGGATAGGTGACGTTTCAGATCGGGAGTAGACAAAAATGCTGGAGAAACTCAGCGGGTGAGGCAGCATCTATGGAGTGAAGGAAATAGGCAAAATTTCGGGCCGAAACCTTTCTTCAGACTGATGTGAGTGTGAGGGGGGGCGGGAGAAAGAAAGGAAGAGGAGGAGCCAGTGGGCTGAGGGGGAGCAAGGAGGGGAGGAGAAAGTAAGGACTACCTGAAATTAGAGAAGTCAATGTTCATACCGCTGGGGTGCAAACTGCCCAAGCGGAATATGAGGTGCTGTTCCTCCAATTTCCGGTGGTCCTTACTCTGGCCATGGAGGAGGCCCAGGACAGAAAGGTCGGATTCCGAATGGGAGGGGGAGTTGAAGTGCTGAGCCACCGGGAGATCAGATTGGTTAATGCGGACTGAGCGGAGGTGTTGGGCGAAGCGATCGCCAAGCCTGCGCTTGGTCTCACCGATGTAGAGAAGCTGATATCTAGAGTAGCGGATGCTCTTTTTTTACAGGTCAGGTCAGGTCGGGACCCTTCTTCCGGCCATCGAAGAGAGGAGGAGAACTTCTACATAGTGGAGACATATAACCATATAACCATATAACAATTACAGCACGGAAACAGGCCATCTCGGCCCTACAAGTCCGTGCCGAACAACTTTTTTCCCTTAGTCCCACCTGCCTGCACTCATACCATAACCCTCCATTCCCTTCTCATCCATATGCCTATCCAATTTATTTTTAAATGATACCAACGAACCTGCCACCACCACTTCCACTGGAAGCTCATTCCACACCGCTACCACTCTCTGAGTAAAGAAGTTCCCCCTCATGTTACCCCTAAACTTCTGTCCCTTAATTCTGAAGTCATGTCCTCTTGTTTGAATCTTCCCTATTCTCAAAGGGAAAAGCTTGATCACATCAACTCTGTCTACCCCTCTCATCATTTTAAAGACCTCTATCAAGACCCCCTTAACCTTCTGCGCTCCAGAGAATAAAGACCTAACTTATTCAACCTATCTCTGTAACTTAATTGTTGAAACCCAGGCAACATTCTAGTAAATCTCCTCTGTACTCTCTCTATTTTGTTGACATCCTTCCTATAATTGGGCGACCAAAATTGTACACCATACTCCAGATTTGGTCTCACCAATGCCTTGTACAATTTTAACATTACATCCCAGCTACTATACTCAATGCTCTGATTTATAAAGGCTAGCATACCAAAAGCTTTCTTTACCACCCTATCTATATGAGATTCCACCTTCAAGGAACTATGCACGGTTATTCCCAGATCCCTCTGTTCAACTGTATTCTTCAATTCCCTACCATTTATCATGTACGTCCTATTCTGATTTGTCCTGCCAAGGTGTAACACCTCACATTTATCAGCATTAAACTCCATCTGCCATCTTTCAGCCCATTTTTCCAAATACTTTGAGCAGATTTCCCAGTGGAGCAAGGAACTGCTGATACTGGTTTTCACAATAGTGTGGAACCTTTCCTTTGTAAACCAGCATCTGCAGTTCTTTGTTTCCACAATTTGACTGCTCCACTGTGATCTCACAAGATACGCCCACTTTGAAAAAGTCCTCCACTCTCTGACATCTGAAGAATGGTTCCCAACCGAAACGTCACCTATCCATGCTCTCCAGCGATGCTGCCTGACCCGCTGAGTTACTCCAACATTTTAAATGCTGGACACTGCCTGGTCTATCACCGGCTCTGACCTCCCCACCATCGAAGGGATCCACATCAGTCGCTGAAGGCAGCCAGCATCGTCAGAGACCCACACCACCCTGGCCACACACTCATTTCACCCCTGCCATCGATCAGGAAGAAGGTACAGGAGCCTGAAAACTGCAACGTCCAGGTTCAGGAACAACTTCTTCCCCACAGGCATCAGGCCATTTAGAACGGAGATGAGGAAACACTTTCTCTCACAGAGAGTTGTGAGTCTGTGGAATTCTCTGCCTCAGAGGGCAGTGGAGGCTGGTTCTCTGGATGCTTTCAAGAGAGAGCTAGATAGGGCTCTTAAAGATAGCGGAGTCAGGGGATATGGGGAGAAGGCAGGAATGGGGTACTGATTGGGGATGATCAGCCATGATCACATTGAATGGCGGTGCTGGCTCGAAGGGCCGAATGGCCTACTCCTGCACCTATTGTCTATTGTCCATTGAACACCACAAACACCAACTAAACTCCAAACTACAAACTGCCTGGGCTGTACAAGTAGCTTTAGACTTCATTTTGTTTTTGAGGAAACCAGTGCACCTGCAGGAGTCCCACGAGGTCACAGGGAGAACATATAACCCACACCACCTGAGGTCGGGGCCGAACCCTCGTCGCAGACGCTGTAAGGACGTGGCTCTACCAGCTGGGCCTCCGTGCTGCTGATTGCTTTGCAACCAGTCCTTTAGGAAGGAGATGAGGAGGAATTTCTTTAGTCAGAGGGTGGTGAATCTGTGGAATTCTTTGCCACAGAAGGCTGTGGAGGCCAAGTCAGTGGATACATTTAAGTCAGAGATAGATGGATTCTTGATTAGTACGGGTGTCAGGGGTTATGGGGAGAAGGCAGGAGAATGGGGTTAGGAGGGAGAGATAGACCAGCCATGATTGACTGGCGGAGATGATTTGATGGGCCGAATGGCCTAATTCTGCTCCTATCACTTATGAAGTTAACCAGTCGGGGTTAACCAAGAAGAAGGAAGTTGTCCTTTAAATAATGTCATTGGAAATGTAATCATTACAGGTTAGTTTGAGTTCAGTGCCCTGACTGATGTTTACTGGCTGATTACGAGCTTGCCACTTATCTTTCAATAAGGAAGCTGTCACGGAATGATATTATTACCAAACTCAAGGGTAGTGTACCAATGCTAGACTATGCTAGTGCAGATACAATACTATACAAGGGCAGTCCTGACCTCCCATCTACCTCATTGGAGACCCTTGGACTTTACTGGACTTTATCTTGCACTAAATGTTATTCCCTTCATTCTGTATCTGTACACTGTGGACAGCTTGATTAGAGTGATCCAGTGTGGAAACAGGCCCTTCAGCCCAACTTGCCCACACCGGCCAACATGTCCCAGCTACACTAGTCCCACCATTCGGTCCAGATCCCTCCAAACCTGTCCTATCCATGTACCTGTCTTTTATTTAAAAATAATTTTATTTATTAGAAGTAAGTACAATACAATGGCACCTTTTTACAGGTTCCCAAAATTATGTTAACATATTACATTCTCTGTACAACTTCCTTTTTTTTTTTATAAAGAGAAAAGTAAGAAGAGAAAAAGAAAAAAGAGGTTGCAGAAAGTGAAGGCTAGACTAGTGAGCGCGAGTGAAAGGCAGAAAAAGGAAATAGTGAAGAAAAGAAATAAGTGAGGAGTGAGAGCAGGAGGGAGTTTATCCAATCGCCACAAGGAGATGATTTTTTATGTTCTAGATCATCTTTCACCCATACCTGAAACTTTTAATTTTCACGATACATGAATCCAAGAAATCAATAAATGGAGGCCAACTCGTTAAGAATTGGTCTTGTTTGTCTATTAGGAGGAATCTCATTTCTTTCAAGTGTGCTGTGTCCAGCATATTACTGATCCACATTTTAAATGTTGGTATATTAGCATTTTTCCAAAGTATGAGTTTTTTTGCTATTATTAACCCATAATTAAAGAATGAGTTTTGGTGTTTATTTAATTTGTTCCCCTCTTACTCCAAATATAATAATTTCAGTACTGACAGGATATTCCCTAGGACATTGAGGGAAGTTAATGTAGAAATAGCCGGGGCTATGACAGAAATATTTCAAATGTCATTAGAAACGGGAATAGTCCCCGAGGATTGGCGTACTGCGCATGTTGTTCGATTGTTTAAAAAGGGTTCTAAGAGTAAACCTAGCAATTATAGACCTGTTAGTTTGACTTCAGTGGTGGGCAAATTAATGGAAAAGATACTTAGAGATAATATATATATATACGTATCTGGATAAACAGGGTCTGATTAGGAACAGTCAACATGGATTTGTGCCTGGAAGGTCATGTTTGACTAATCTTGTTGAATTTTTTGAAGAGGTTACTAGGGAAATTGACGAGGGTAAAGCAGTGGATGTTGTCTATATGGACTTTAGTAAGGCCTTTGACAAGGTTCCTCATGGAAGGTTGGTTAAGAAGGTTAAACTGTTGGGTATAAATGCAGGAATAGCAAGATGGATTCAGCAGTGGCTGAATGGGAGAAGCCAGAGGGTAATGGTGGATGGCTGTTTGTCGGGTTGGAGGCAGGTGACTAGTGGGTGCCTCAGGGATCTGTGTTGGGTCCTTTGTTGTTTGTCATGTACATCAATGATCTGGATGAAGGGGTGGTAAATTGGATTAGTAAGTATGCAGATGATACCAAGATAGGGGGTGTTGTGGATAATGAAGAGGATTTCCAAAGTCTACAGAGTGATTTAGGCCATTTGGAAAAATGGGCTGAAAGATGGCAGATGGAGTTTAATGCTGATAAATGTGAGGTGTTACACCTTGGCAGGACAAATCAAAATAGGACGTACATGATAAATGGTAGGGAATTGAAGAATACAGTTGAACAGAGGGATCTGGGAATAACCGTGCATAGTTCCTTGAAGGTGGAATCTCATATAGATAGGGTGGTAAAGAAAGCTTTTGGTATGCTAGCCTTTATAAATCAGAGCATTGAGTATAGAAGCTGGGATGTAATGTTAAAATTGTACAAGGCCAAATCTAGGTTCCATTTTTATCTTAAATAGCTTTGTGAATATATCAAATATATCACTCCAACATTTATGAAGTTTTGTACAAGAAACAAAAGAATGTGTGATATTGGCATTTTGAGAAAGACATTTATCACAGATGGGAGAAATATTTGGATAAAATTTATTCAACCTAGTTTCTGAATAATATAATCTATGTAATATTTTAAATTGAATTAAGTTATGTCTAGCATTAATCGAACATTTATGTATATATATCAAATACATTTCCCATGTTTCTTTTGAGATTTTTGTCATTAATTCTTTTTCCCAGTCTTCTCTAATTGCCTCTGTTGATGGTAATTCTATGTTTAAAATACTATTATACAAGTATGATATTAATTTTTGTGACTCCGCCTTGACGTTCATTGCTTCTTCCAATGGATCTAAAATTATACTTTGAAATCTTGGTATATATTTCTTCATAAAATCACATACCTGTAAATATTTAAAATATTGGTTGTTATTCAAATTAAATTTTGATTTTAGTTGTTGAAATGATAATAAATTTCCCATTTCATACATGTCACCCACCTTTTTAATTCCCAATCTTTCCCATTGTCTATATGTTGTATCCATACCAGATGGTTTAAATACCGGGTTATTCACTATTGGTGTTAGCACTGATAGGTTTCTTAATTTTAAAGTTAATTTTATTTGTTTCCAAATTCGTATTATATTATGTATAATTGGATTCTTCTTATATAATATATTGTTCAATTTTATTGGGGAGAAGAGGATCGATCCTAAATCATAAGGAGAGCAATCCTCTTTCTCCATTCTTATCCATTCCAACTGTTGCGCAGAACTATCCAACCAGTAAATTATATTCTTAATATGCACTGCCCAATAATAATATTACAAATTAGGCAGTGCAAGTCCCCCTACCTCTTTGGGTTTTGCACAAGTGGTTTCTTTTCATTCTGTGTGCTTTGTAATCCCAAATAAAATTGGTAATATTCGAGCCTAATTTTAAAAAAAAATGTTTTGGTATATATATTGGTATAGATTGGAATAGAATATTTGTGGTAAAACTATCATTTTTATAGCATTTATTCTGCCAATTAATGATAGTGGGAGCGTTCTCCAAAATTTAATCAGAGCATTCAATTTATTTAATAATGGTATAAAATTAGCATTAAATAATGATTTATATCTTCTAGTAACTTGAATACCCAAATACTTAAATTTTTCCGCTGCAATTTTAAATGGAAATTTTAATAGGTGATTCGCTTGCTGGGGTTTTAGTGACATAATTTCACTTTTATTCCAGTTTATTCTATAACCAGAAAAAGAGCCAAATTCCTCTATTAAATTTAATAAATTCGGGATACTTGTTTGTGAATTTGTAATATATAAAAGTATATCATCCGCATATAGTGAAATTTTATTACTGGAGTCATTAGTATTATATCCCTGAATATCCGAATGCCTTCTTATCCTTTTAGCAAGCGGCTCTATCATAAGGGCAAATAGCAGGGGGTGATAAAACACAGCCCTGCCTATTGCCCCTCGATAATTGAAATTTTGGAGATAACATATTATTAGTTAATATTCTTGCCATTGGTTTATCATATAGTAATTTTACCCATCTTTAATAAAATTCTCTCCCATATTAAATTTTTGGAGTACTTTGTATAAATACTGCCATTCTACCTGATCAAATGCTTTCTTTGCATCCAGAGATATAACTGATAAGTCTTCCTTTTCCGTTTTGTATGAATACATTATATTAAAAAGGCGTCTCAGATTGTTAGAAGATTGTCTTTTAGGTATAAACCCCATTTTATCAATTTATTAATATATTTACTCAATCGTCTTGCTAAAGTCTTTGCTAAAATTTTCTGATCTCTATTTAGGAGTGATATGGCTCTATATGAGCCCGGCTCTTCTAAATCTTTATCTTTTTTAGGTATTAGCGTAATTGTAGATTCTGCTAGTGTTTCTGGTAATTTATTTTCGGTAAAGGCATAAGTATATAATTTAAGTAACCGTGGGACCAGTAACTCCTGAAAACCTTTATAAAATTTATTATTAAAACCATCTGGTCCTAGCGTTTTCCCATTTTTCATTTCTTTTATTGTTTCACTTACTTCTTCACATGTGATCTGAGCTCCTAATTCCTCTTGTTCTAAGATATCCAATTTTGGCAGATTACAATTATCTAAAAAATCTATAATTTTATTGTCTTCTATTTTAGTTTTAGATGTATACAAGTTTTGATAAAATTGAGCAAACCTTTTATTAATATCCTTGGGTAACGTTAATAGTTCCCCATTCTCTGATTTGATTTTAGTAATAGTCTTCTCCTTTTCTTGTTTCTTCAATTGTCGCTCTAGAAGTTTATGTGGTTTATCACCAAATTCAAACTGTGCCTGTTTTGTAATCTGAAATAATCTTATTACTCTTGCCGATAATATTAGATTAAGTTTAAATTTCAATAATGTGATCTTATTATGTTTATCTATAGTTGGGTCTTTTGCGTTATCTAATTCTAATAATTTAATTTCCCTTTCTAACGTCCCTTGTTCTATCATATTCTTTTTATTTTGGAAACTTTGATATGAGATTATAACTCCACGGATAAATGCCTTAAAAGTTTCCCATAATAAAGATGGTGAAATCTCGATGGTCTCAAAAAAAATTTCATTTGTTGTTTTAAATACTCGTAACCTTGTGGGTTATTAACTATTTGTGTATTAAATCTCCAAAAAGATTTTCTACCTGGCATTCCTTCTACTTTTAAAGTAAAAGTCAATGGTGAGTGTTCAGAAATAATACTATTGTGATATTTAGGATTAATCGTGTATGGAATTAATTTTGTGTCCACTAAAAAATAATAAATTCTTGAGTAAGTTTTATGTACCGCTGAGTAAAACGAGTATTCCCTTCCCGTAGGATTAAGTATTCTCCATAAATCTGTTATATTAGTGTTTTTATATATATATATGTTTAAAAATTCACTAGACTTGGATTTGACATTACTCTTCCTTAGTTTTATTGATTTATCTAGATATGCATCTGTAACACAATTAAAATCCCCCCCCCCCCCCTAATATTACATTTTGGTAATTATACTCATCTATTATATCTGTGATTTTCTTAAAAAATTGGGGGTTATCAAAATTTGGAGCATAAATATTTATCAGAGTCAGTGGTGTAGAATAAATTTCTCCCGCCACTATAGTGCACCTTCCTTCTTTATCAGATATAATATTCTTTAATATAAATGGTATACCTTTCCGAACAATAATAGCCGTGCCTCTAGCTTTAGAAGTAAATGACGAGAAATAAGTTTGACCTATCCAGTTTGCCTTCAGTCTCATCTGTGTTTGTAATTTCATATGAGTTTCTTGTAAGAACGCTATATCCACATTTAAAGATTTTAATTGAGCCAGAATCTTGCCCCTTTTGATTGGATCATTCACACCCCTAATATTCCAACTACAAAATGTGATTCCTCCATTCTTTTTTTCCCTATTGTCTTGCATTATTAATTAGTTTTGCTAATTTTGATTAATGTGGTGCGGTTTTGGGTGTGGGGTAATCATCCCATGTTAACGTTATTTTACATCACCTCTGTCTATTGAACCTCCATAGGAAGAAGAGAAAAGTGTGTTGAAAAGTAGTGAAGAAAACAAAAGAAAATTATTGTTAAGTGAACCTCGTAACAGTGAATAATAATAATAATAAAAAAAATTTTAAGTGATTTTCTCAAAAAATTTGTTGACTTCCGTGGTTGGAATTGTACATTGAGCTCAGCCCCCTAATTAAGCTGTCATAGACAACTGCGTGCCGTTTACCAAAAATCTTAACAACAAAACAAATTTATCCAGTCAGGCCGAATAAACAACAAAAATTTCATCAATAGAGAATTATCATCCTCATTACCTTTCCACATAATCTCTTAAGTACCCAAGTTTAAACCTTCTATAATGCTTATTCAGTACATAGAGTCACGGAATCATAAAACAGAGGGACAGGCCTTGTCCCTGTACTCAGAAATGCACGTCTCTTCCTTAATTACCAGCCTGTTCCAAGGGTTAAATGTCTTTATCTTAATAGCAACCGTCTTCCCGCCCGAACCTTTGGAACTATTCCAAACCTTTAATGCCTCTCTCTTTCCCACTGGCATTATAATGTTATAATATTCTTATATATATTTTCATTAGTTGTTAAGTATTCGAATACATCCTGGCTTATATTTCCTTTCATTTCAGCTATATTAGAGTTATTTAACTATTAGTAATATGGATAGTTATATGGAAGGGAAAGGAATGGAGGGTTATGGTCTGAGCGCAGGTATATGGGACTAGGGGAGATTATGTGTTCGTCACGGACTAGAAGGGTCGAGATGGCCTGTTTCCATGCTGTAATTGTTATATGGTTATATGGTTATATGGTAATAACCATCTAATCCTCTATAGACCTCTTATCCCTCAACCTCAATTGATTAATGTGTTTGTTAGTCGTATTAGTATAATATTAATATGATAGCCTAAACCTTGATTCGTAACATTAAATTCATATGATTAATTAATTCTTTACATTAAGTCTATACTGTAATAGTTAGAACTTTAATTCAGTCCATTCACTTCAGCATGTCTGTTTTCTCCCTTTGTTTATCTTCAAATTTTCCGTTCAAGGTGAAATCCAAACTCTGTCATTGAAAACACATTCCTGTGAGATAAGCACGTCTGGTTAGGGTCTAGAGCAGATCCGCCATCTTAATTATAGCGCAATCTTCCACTGAAAAGTTTAATCATCATCCTTCTCCTCTCTTTTCTCTATTTTCTGTACAATCTCTTGTGCGTGCTTACATGCCAGCTCAGGATCCATGAATGAGCGTTGAGTTGAGTTGTACGTAATCTTCATATTCGCGGGATAAATGACTCCATATCTCACCTCAGGTTGTCCTTGCAAAATATTACTTGCTTTTTTAAACTGATTCCTTTTCTCCAATATTTCACGTGGGTAGTCCCTGTAGAATCTCACAGTTTCTCCCTCGAATATGAGCCTCTCACCATGTGGTATCATCTTCAGGAGTTTTTTCAGGGTTGAAATGTCAAAGAACTTCACGATAATCTGTCTTGGGAGAGCATTCATTTCTCTTCGGAAACGACCCACTCTATGAAACATAGAAACATAGAAACATAGAAAGTAGGTGCGAGAGTAGACCACCAGGTCCGTCGAGCCCGCACCGCCATTCGCTCATGGCTGAACACTAAACAGACACACTTACCCACAAACAGTAGACACAAGACACAGAACACAAGACACTACCCTCCCCTTTATACCGCTATCACCCCTCTCCACCCCAAGAACCGCATGATCTCCTGGGGGAGGCAAAAAAACGGATAAAAACCCAGGTCCAATTCGGGAAAAAAAAATCCGGGAAATTCCTCTCCGACCCCAATCCAGGCGATCGACACTTGTCCAGGAGATCACTCAGGTCTTACTATACTAACCATACCTAGGTCCATATCCCTGCCCTCTCCCCGTAGCCCCTTATCCCCTCGGCAGCTAAAAAACCATCTATTTTAGACTTAAATATATTTAACGTTTCTGCTTCCACTGCTCGCTGGGGCAGTGAATTCCATAAATTAACCACCCTCTTGGTGAAGAAGTTCTTCCTCATCTCAGTTTTAAAAGAGCCCCCCCTTATTCTGCAACTATGTCCCCTAGTTCTAGTTTCCCCGATCATTGGGAACATCCTCGGTGCATCCACCCGATCAAGGCCCCTCACGATCTTATATGTTTCAATGAGATCGCCTCTCATTCTCCTAAACTCCAAAGAGTAGAGCTCCAGCTTACTTAACCTTTCCTCATATGTCAATCCCCTCATTGCAGGAATTAATCTTGTAAACCTTCGCTGCACTGCCTCCAGGGCTAGTACATCCTTCCTTAAGTATGGACCCCAGAACTGTACACAGTATTCCAAATGTGGTCTCACTAATACTGTGTACAGCTGCAGCAAGACCTCCGTGTTTTTATACTCAATCCCCCTAGCAATAAAGGCCAAAACTCCATTGGCCTTCCTGATTGCTTGCTGCACCTGCATACTGACTTTTAGTGATTCATGTACTAATACCCCTAGATCCCTTTGCGTTGCATTACAACGCAGCTCCTCCTCATTTAGAAAATAACTTGCCCTATCATTTTTTTTCCCAAAGTGAATGACTTCACATTTATTAGTATTAAATTTCATCTGCCAAGTTGTTGCCCACTCACCTAGCTTATCTATATCCATTTGCAGACTCTTCCTATCCTCCTCATCCCCAACTTTTCCTCCCATTTTTGTATCGTCCGCAAATTTTGATATATTACACTTGGTTCCCTCCTCCAAATCATTTATATAAATTGTGAACAACTGGGGTCCCAGCACCGACCCTTGCGGAACCCCGCTAGTTACCGGTTGCCATCCCGAGTATGAACCATTTATCCCCACTCTCTGCTTCCTATTTGTCAGCCAATCCTCTACCCATGCTAATATATTACCCCCAATCCCATAATTTTTTATTTTTAGCAATAGTCTCTTATGTGGCACCTTGTCAAAAGCCTTTTGGAAGTCCAAGTATACCACATCCACCGGTTCCCCTTTATCCACCCGGGTTGTTACTTCCTCAAAGAATTCGAGCAGATTCGTTAAACAGGATTTCCCCTTCACAAAACCATGCTGGTTCTGTCCGATGAAGTCATGTTTATCCAAGTGCCCCGTTAGTGTTTCTTTAATAATTGTCTCTAACATTTTACCCACCACCGATGTTAGACTAACCGGTCTATAGTTACCCGCCTTCTGTCTACTTCCTTTTTTAAATATAGGTGTTACATTGGCCATTTTCCAATCCACTGGGACCGTTCCTGCCTCCAGGGAGTTTTGGAAAATTATCACCAATGCATCCACAATCCCCACCGCTATCTCCCTCAAGACCCTTGGATGTAATCCATCAGGCCCAGGGGATTTATCCTCCTTCAGTCTCATTAATTTCCCTAATACCACCTCCTTGGTGATCTTAATAGTATTTAGCTCCTCCATTCCTACCGCCCCCTGTTTATCCAGCGTTGGAATATTTTTTGTGTCTTCTATGGTGAAGACTGATACAAAATACTCGTTTAATGCCTTTGCCATTTCCATGTTCCCCACCAACAACTCTCCAGTCTCACCCTCCAATGGACCAACGTTCACCTTAGCCACCCTTTTTCTTTTTATATAGCTATAAAAACTCTTACTATTAGTTTTTATGTTGTTCGCTAAATTCCTTTCATAGTCTATTTTCCCCGTCTTAATTAATCTCTTAGTTATTCTTTGCTGACCTTTAAATGCTTCCCAATCCTCTACCCTCCCACTATCTCTGGCTACCTTATATGCCCTTGCCTTCAGCCGAATACTATCCTTTATAGTTTTACTGAGCCATGGCTGACTGTTCTTACCCTTACCCCTTTTTTTCTTCATAGGAATAAATTTTTCTTGAAGGTTATACAGTAGATCCTTAAACGTACACCACTGCTCATGTACCGTCTTATTCTTGAGTCTGCTATCCCAGTCAACTTTGATCAGCTCAGTCCTCATACCTTCATAATCCCCCTTATTTAGACTAAGCACCCTAGCCTGAGTTTCAACCTGCTCCCCTTCTATTTGAATATGGAATTCGACCATATTGTGGTCACTTGTTCCCAACGAGTCCCTAACTATGACATTTTTAATCAATCCTGCTTCATTACACAGGACCAGATCCAAGATTGCCTCCCCCCTTGTCGGTTCTGTGACATACTGTTCTAGGAACCCGTCTCTAATACATTCTATAAACTCTTCCTCTAGTCTACCCTGCCCAGTTTGGTTTGCCCAATTAATATGAAAATTGAAGTCCCCCATGATTACAGCAGTTCCCTTTTTACATGCGTCAACTATTTGCAGATTTATGTTCTGACTAACAGCGTCACAGCTATTTGGAGGTCTATAAATTACACCCACTAGTGTTTTTTTCCCCTTGTTATTCTCTATCTGTACCCAAGCTGTTTCACTATCCTGATCCTTCAACGCAATATCCTTCCTCTCTATTGCCGTTATTCCCTCCCTTATTAAAAGGGCCACCCCTCCTCCCTTTCTTTCCTGTCTATCTTTTCTAATTGTCGAGTACCCCTCTATATTTAACTCCCAGTCCTGATCCCCTTGCAGCCATGTCTCCGTAATGGCCACGATATCATAACTATATATACTTAATTGCACCGTTAATTCATTTATCTTATTTCGAATACTCCGTGCATTTAGATAAAGCACTTTCAGATGATTTTTACTACCATTCCTTTCCGTTTTTGCCCCTTTTACATCTAGAGCTTTATCTTCACACATTCTGGATCCTCCTGTCACATTTTGATTTTCCGCTTCCCTAGCCTCCCTAGATGAGCCCTCCAATCTATCCTTCCAAAGCACTGCTGTAATATCTTCCCTGACTAGCAATGCAACACCACCACCTCTTGCCCCTCCAATTCTATCACACCTGAAGCAACGAAATCCTGGAATATTTAGTTTCCAATCACAGCCCTCCTGCAACCATGTTTCACTGATCGCCACAACATCATACTTCCATGTGTCTATCCAGACTCTAAGCCCATCCACCTTTCTTACAATGCTCCTAGCATTAAAATATGCACATTTAAGAAACCCCCCGTCTCTTCTTCTCTGTTTATTTCCTTTTTTTTCTTTCTCCTCTTGTGTCCGAGTGCTTCCCTTTTCTGCTTCCTGCCTCCCATTCGGTCTACTAGCTTTCTCTATTTGAGTCGCTCGCCCCAACCATTCTAGTTTAAAGTCTCCCCAGTGACCTTTGCAAATTTCCCCGCCAGGATGTTGGTCCCCCTCGGGTTCAAGTGCAACCCATCCTCTCTGTACAGGTCCCACCTTCCCCAAAAGAAGTCCCAATGATCCAGAAACTTGAATCCCTGCCCTCTGCACCAGTCTTTCAGCCACGCATTTATCCTCCACCTCGCTCCATTCTTACTCTCACTGTCGCGTGGTACAGGCAGTAATCCTGAGATTGCTACCTTTTTGGTCCTTTTCCTTAACTCTCCTCCCAACACCCTAAATCCTCCCTTCAAGACCTCTTCACTTTTTTTACCTATGTCATTTGTACCAATATGTACCACGACCTCAGGCTCCTCTCCCTCTGATTTCAGGATATCTTGGATGCGTTGAGACACGTCCGAGACCTTGGCACCAGGGAGGCAGACCACCATCCTGGTCTCCCGACTGCATCCACAGAAACGCCTATCCGACCCCCTAACAATAGAGTCCCCAATTACTATTGCCCTCTTCTTTTTTTCCCTACCTTTCGGAGCAACAGGGCCGGTCTCTGTGCTGGAGGCCCGTCCGCTGTTGCTACTCCCGGGCAGGCTGTCATCCTCATCCGTACTCAAACAGGAGTACTTATTTGCAAGGTGTACCGACATTGGAGTACTCCCTCGTTCCTGCCTCTGCCCCTTGCCCTTCCTTAGCGTGACCCATATGTCTCTCTCCTGTGGTTTTGGAGTGACCACCTCCCTATAACTCCCCTCTATGACCTCGTCACTCTCCCTGACAAGACAGAGGTCATCGAGCTGCTGCTCCAGGAACCTAATACGGTCCCTTAGGAGCCCCATCTCTCTGCACCTGGTGCAGATGTGGACGTCTGGAGGGCCATCCGACACCATGACCTCCCACATCTGACATCCAGAACAGTACACTGCTCTGACTGTCATTCTCTCACCTTACCCTGGATCCGATACCAGTACAATACAATAGAAACTGCTGGGAGAAATCAGCAGGTATCTGACTCACAACAACTGCTCCCTCTTGCCCTTTAAACTGTACCTTTATTATATAAACAAAAAGCACTGTACCTTTAGCCCACTGTACCCTTAGCCCACTGTACCCTTAGCCCACTTTACCTTTACTAAAGCACTGAACCTTTAACCATAAAGCATAAATGCTAACCTGAGGTCGCACCCAATCAGCTGCTTCCTCTAGTCTGCTTCCACCAATCAGCGGCTTCCCCAGAAACCCTCCCTATGGAGTGTGGAACGTTACGGGATTTGGTAAGCCCTGACCCTCCTCCGCTGTCTCCAACGGTCCCGGGCCTCTGTGAAAACAAGCCCCGTGCCCGATTTAAGTACTCACCGCCCTGACCCTCCTCCGCTGTTTCCAATGAGCCACATCAATCCTCACGTTTTCCTTCAATTTAAAGACCTCTTTGAGTATTTTGGAGACGAGCTCGGGCAATTGAATTCCAAGCTCTCGTCCCTCCTTTACTCCTATAATCCTTAAATTCTGTCTCCTTGATCTAGCTTCCAAATCTTGGCATTTGTCAGTCAATTTATTCAATTGCTCCCGATTATCACCTTGTTCCTTTTTCAAAATCGATGTTTCGTGAGCCATCACACGCATTTCAGCCATCATCTCTTCTATCAACTCGTGAGAATGTTTCATCTCTTCAATTAACTTGTCAAACTTCTTATTATAGTCATTTTCCATTCTCTCAAATTCTTGTGTTGTCCTCTGATCAAAGTCACTGAACTGCTGCTTCAGAGAGGCATACATTTCTTTTGATTCATCCCTAGCAGTATCAATTTTCTTAGACAAGTTAACTTCCAGTTTAGAGAGATTGTTCTCCAGTGTAGTATTCATACTAGCAAACATTTTGGAGAAGTCTTTAGTGAGATCTTTGGTAAGATCTCTAGTAAGATTAGATCTTACCGTTTGTCCCCACTGCTTCATCTCCTTTTCCTTCTCCTTTTCTTTTGTCTCTCCTCTTGTAGCCATTTCTGATACTGCTTGTTGAGGATTAAGCTCTTCTTCTGAGCTTTCCGTTGTTGATTGAAGAGCTTCCAAGTCTTCTTGAAGCTGGAGTCTGATGGTGGCTTTCTTGGGGCACCGTGAGTGTTTCCCTTTTCTCATCTAAAGGTCCCGTTAAAACTCCGATTTTTTCGACGCTTTCTGATGACGTCACTCCCACGACGCCAAGCAGCCCTCGGTGAGTGTTTTTAAATCGGTCCCGACTTAAAAACGGCTTTTTACGCGATTTTTACAGGATTTTGCGGGAGCTGAGCTCAATGCTGCGCCTTCACCACATCATGGCGCCACCGGAAGTCATCCATGTACCTGTCTAACTGTCTGATTATAATCATGTATAGTCTTTTCACTGACTGGACAGCACGCAACATAAAAAGCTTTTGACTACGGGGTGCTGCCTGTATGGAGTTTGTGCATTCTCTCTGTGACCACGTGGGTTTTCTCCGGGTGCTCCGGTTTCCTCCCACACTCCAAAGACGTGCAAGTTTGTAAGTTAATTGGCTTCTGCAACTTGTAAATTGTTCCCAGTGTATAGGATGGTGCTAGTGTACGGGGTGATCGCTGGCCGAAGGGCCCGTTTCCACGCTGTACCTCTAAAACTAAAACTGTACCTCGGTACTCATGACAATAATGCACGAAACTTAACTCTGTGACAAGTTATTGGTTATCAGCAGTTTCTCTGCAACAGCTCATTGGTTACTCTGCAACAGCTAAAATGGGGACACAAGGAACTGCAGGTGCTGGAACTTTAGGCAAACTAAAAAGTACTGGAGGAATTCAGTGGGTCAGGCGGCATCTGTGGAAATAAATGGGTCGGTGACGTTTCAGGTCTTCAGAATAGCTCGTTGATCACCACTATACCACACTGGTATACCTGCCCCCCCATCTGCTTTCCGCAAAGACCGCTCCCTCCGTAACTCCCTTGTCAATTCTTCCCTTCCCTCCCGCACTATCCCCTCCCCGGGCACTTGCTACACCTGTCGCTTTACCTTCCCCCTCGACCCCATTCAAGAACCCAAGCAGTCGTTCCAGGTGCGACAGAGGTTCGCCTGCATCTCCTCCAACCTCATCTATTGCATCCGCTGCTCTAGATGTCAGCTGATCTACAGCGGTGAGACCAAGCGTAGGCTTGCCGATCGTTTCGCCGAACACCTCCGCTCGGTCCGCATTAACCAACCTGACCGTTCAGCACTTCAACTCCACCTCCCATTCCCCATCTGACCTCTCTGTCCTGGGCCTCCTCCATGGCCAAAGTGAGCACCACCAGAAATTGGAGGAACAGAACCTCATATTCTGCTTGGGCAGTCTGCACCCTAGTGGCATAAACATTGACTTCTCCAATTTCCGGTAGCCCTTGCTGTCTCCTCCCCTTTGCTGCTCTCCCTCAGCCCTCGGGCTCCTCCTATTCCTTTTCCCTTTCTTCTCCCCATCCCTCCCCCCCCCCCCCCCCCCCCCCCCCTACATCAGGCTGGAGAAGGGTCTCGGCCCAAAACGTTGTCTATTTCCTTCACTCCATAGATGCTGCTGCACCCGCTGAGTTTCTCCAGCACCTTTGCCTACCTTCGATTTTCCAGCATCTGCAATTCCTTCTTAAACCCACTGGTTATCTGCCTGAGATCAATGGTTAATCCCGAAAACTGCAGGGCATTTAAAGATCAACTCCCAATTTCCTCATGAGATTTGCAGTTCCTGCTTGTTTGTGGCATTCTGTGTCATTCAAGTGCATTTGTTCCCGAATGACTGGAGAGCACACAACAACAAAGCTTTTCACTGTACCTCGGTACATATGACAATAGAAACATAGAAAGTACAGTGCCCTCCATAATGTCTGGGACAAAGACCCATCATTTATTTATTTGCCTCTGTACTCCACTATTTGAGATTTGTAATAGAACAAAAATCACATGTGGTTAAAGAGCACATTGTCAGATTTTACTAAAGGCCATTTGTATACATTTTGGTTTCACCATGTAGAAATTACAGCAGTGTTTATACATAGTCCCCCCATTTCAGGTCGCCATAATAGAAACATAGAAACATAGAAATTAGGTGCAGGAGTAGGCCATTCGGCCCTTCGAGCCTGCACCGCCATTCAATATGATCATGGCTGATCATCCAACTCAGTATCCCGTACCTGCCTTCTCTCCATACCCTCTGATCCCCTTAGCCACAAGGGCCACATCTAACTCCCTCTTAAATATAACCAATGAACTGGCCTCGACTACCCTCTGTGGCAGGGAGTTCCAGAGATTCACCACTCTCTGTGTGAAAAAAGTTCTTCTCATCTCGGTTTTAAAGGATTTCCCCCTTATCCTTAAGCTGTGACCCCTTGTCCTGGACTTCCCCAACATCGGGAGCAATCTTCCTGCATCTAGCCTGTCCAACCCCTTAAGAAATTTGTAAGTTTCTATAAGATCCCCTCTCAATCTCCTAAATTCTAGAGAGTATAAACCAAGTCTATCCAGTCTTTCTTCATAAGACAGTCCTGACATCCCAGGAATCAGTCTGGTGAACCTTCTCTGCACTCCCTCTATGGCAATAATGTCCTTCCTCAGATTTGGAGACCAAAACTGTACGCAATACTCCAGGTGTGGTCTCACCAAGACCCTGTACAACTGCAGTAGAACCTCCCTGCTCCTATACTCAAATCCTTTTGCTATGAAAGCTAACATACCATTCGCTTTCTTCACTGCCTGCTGCACCTGCATGCCCACTTTCAATGACTGGTGTACCATGACACCCAGGTCTCGCTGCATCTCCCCTTTTACTAGTCGGCCACCATTTAGATAATAGTCTGCTTTCCTGTTTTTGCCACCAAAATGGATAACCTCACATTTATCCACATTATACTGCATCTGCCAAACATTTGCCCACTCACCCAGCCTATCCAAGTCACCTTGCAGTCTCCTAGCATCCTCCTCACAGCTAACACTGCCCCCCAGCTTAGTGTCATCCGCAAACTTGGAGATATTGCCTTCAATTCCCTCATCCAGATCATTAATATATATTGTAAATAGCTGGGGTCCCATCACGGAGCCTTGCGGTACCCCACTAGTCACTGCCTGCCATTGAGAAAAGGACCCGTTTACTCCTACTCTTTGCTTCCTGTTTGCCAGCCAGTTCTCTATCCACATCAATACTGAACCCCCAATGCCGTGTGCTTTAAGTTTGTAAACTAATCTCTTATGTGGGACCTTGTCGAAAGCCTTCTGGAAGTCCAGATACACCACATCCACTGGTTCTCCCCTATCCACGCTACTAGTTACATCCTCGAAAAATTCTATAAGATTCGTCAGACATGATTTACCTTTTGTAAATCCATGCTGACTTTGTCCAATGATTTCACCACTTTCCAAATGTGCTGCTATCCCATCTTTAATAACTGACTAGCAGTTTCCCCACTACCGATGTTAGACTAACTGGTCTGTAATTCCCCGTTTTCTCTCTCCCTCCCTTCTTAAAAAGTGGGGTTACGTTTGCTACCCGCCAATCCTCAGGAACTACTCCAGAATATAAAGAGTTTTGAAAGATTATTACTAATGCATCCACTATTTCTGGGGTTACTTCCTTAAGTACTCTGGGATGCAGCCTATCTGGCCCTGGGGATTTATCGGCCTTTAATCCATTTAATTTACCCAACACCACTTCCCGGCTAACCTGGATTTCACTCAATTCCTCCAACTCCTTTGACCCGCGGTCCCCTGCTATTTCCGGCAGATTATTTATGTCTTCCTTAGTGAAGACGGAACCAAAGTAGTTATTCAATTGGTCCGCCATATCCTTGTTCCCCATGATCAACTCACCCGTTTCTGACTGCAAGGGACCTACATTTGTTTTAACTAATCTCTTTCTTTTCACATATCTATAAAAACTTTTGCAGTCAGTTTTTATGTTCCCTGCCAGTTTTCTTTCATAATCTATTTTTACTTTCCTAATTAAGCCCTTTGTCCTCCTCTGCTGGTCTCTGAATTTCTCCCAGTCCTCCGGTATGCTGCTTTTTCTGGCTAATTTGTACGCATCATCCTTCGCTTTGATACTATCCACGGATGCACTACCTTCCCTGATTTATTCTTTTGCCAAACTGGGATGAACAATTTTTGTAGTTCATCCATGCAGTCTTTAAATGTCTTCCATTAACTAATGTTTGGGACACAGCAATATCATGTGAATGAAAATAGTCATGTTTAGTATTTTGTTGCATATCATGTGCATGCAATGACTGCTTGAAGTCTGTGATTCATGGACATCACCAGTTGCTGGGTGTCTTCTCTGGTGATGCTCTGCCAGGCTTGTATTGCAGCCATCTTTAGCTTATGCTTGTTTTGGGGGCTAGTCCCCTTCAGTTTTCTATTCAGCATATAAAAGGCATGCTCAATTGAGTTCAGATCAGGTGATTGACTTGGCCACTCAAGAATTTACCATTTTTTAGCTTTGAAAAACTCCTTTGTTGCTTTAGCAGTATGTTTGGGATCATTGTCTTGCTGTAGAATGAACCGCCGGCCAATGAGTTTTGAGGCATTTGTTTGAACTTGAGCAGATAGGATGTGTCTATACACTTCAGATTTAATTATACTACTACCATCAGAAGTTGTATCATCAATGAAGATAAGTGGGCCAGTACCTTCAGCAGCCATACATGCCCAGGCCATAACACCCCCACCACTGTGTTTCACAGATGAGGTGGTATGCTTTGGATCTTGGGCAGTTCCTTCTCTCCGCCATACTTTGTTCTTGCCATCACTCTCATAAGTTAATCTTCGTCTCATCTGTCCACAAGACCTTTTTCCAGAACAGTGGTTGCTCTTTTAAGTACTTCTTGGCAAACTGTAACCTGGCCATCCTATTTTTGCGGCTAACCAGTGGTTTGCATCTTGCAGTGTAGCCTCTGTATTTCTGTTCATGAAGTCTTCTGCGGACAGTGGCCATTGACAAATTCACATCTCACTCATGAACAATGTTTCTGATCTGTCAGACAGGTGTTTGGGGATTTTTCTTTAATATAGAGAGAATTCTTCAGCTGTGGAGATCTTCCTTGGCCTGCCTGTCCCTTTGCGATTAGTAAGCTCACCAGTGCTCTCTTTCTTCTTAATGATGTTCCAAACAGTTGATTTTGGTAAGCCTAAGGTT
Source organism: Amblyraja radiata (assembly GCF_010909765.2). Lineage (NCBI taxonomy): Eukaryota > Metazoa > Chordata > Chondrichthyes > Rajiformes > Rajidae > Amblyraja > Amblyraja radiata. The sequence continues at coordinate 6,542,961 of NC_045960.1, forward strand.
TAGCTGATGTCTCTAACAGTTTTATTAATATTTCTCAGTCTCATAATGGCTTCTTTGACTTTCATTGGCACAACTTTGGTCCTCATGTTGATAAACAGCAATAAAAGTTTCCAAATGTGATGGAAAGACTGGAGGTGCTGAGAGCTCTCTTATACCTGCATTAAGGAGGCAATTAAACACACCTGAGCAATTACAAACACCTGTGAAGCCATGTGTCCCAAACATTATGGTGCCCTGAAATGGGGGGACTATGTATAAACACAGCTGTAATTTCTACATGGTGAAACCAAAATGTATAAAAATGGCCTTTATTAAAATCTGACAATGTGCACTTTAACCACATGTGATTTTTTCTATTACAAACTTCAAATTGTGGAGTACAGAGGCAAATAAATAAATGGTGGGTCTTTGTCCCAAACATGATGGAGGGCACTGTAGGTGCAGGAAGGCCATTCAGCCCTTCGAGCCAGCACCGCCATTCAATATGATCATGGCTGATCATCTAAAATCAGTACCGCGTTCTTGCTTTTTCCCCATACCCCTTAATTCCATTACCCCTAAGAACTAAATCTAACTCTCTCTCTTAAACTTTAGAGATACAGCGCGGAAACAGGACCTTCAGCCCCCCGAGTCTGCGCTGACCAGCAATCACCCGTACACTAGCACTATCCTACACACGCTAGGGACAATTTACAATTTACAATTAACAGAAGCTAATTAACCGACAAACCTGTACGTCTTTGGAGTGTGGGAGGAAACCGAAGCACTCGGAGAAAACCCACACGGCCACGGGGAGAACGTACAAACTCCGTACAGACAGCGCCCATAGTCGGGATGGAACCCGGGTCTCCGGCGCTGTAAGGCAGCAACTCTACCGCTGCGCCACCGTGCCGCTCCTTGGTTCTATGTTCCATGTTCCAGTGCTGTCGCCAGGACAACGGGCCTTTAAGGCCTAGATTGAGTGTACAACACTCCAAAGTTGTACAAGTTTGCAGGTTAATTGGCTTGGTATAAATGTAAAATTGTCCCTAGTGTTTGTAGGATAGTGATATTAGTGCGGGGATCGCTGGTCGGGGCGGACTCGGTGGGCCCCCCTTCTGTAGGGGGCGCTGCTCTGGCAGCAGCCGTGTCATGCAGCTCGTCAGTTTTTCAACCTTTTTTTATTTTTTTAGTATGTCTGTATTTAATGTTTCTTTGTGTGTTTTATGTGGGGGGTGGTGTGGGGGGGTGAGGGGGAAACCGCTTCGGTCGCCTCCTCCACAGAGAGGCGAGTTTTTCCAGGTCGCCTCCCCCGTGGCCTAACATCAAGGATCGACGCGGCCTTTCCCGGAGACGCGCCCGGGGCAGCCGGCAGCCTGAAGTCGCAGCTGGTGCGGCGTCTACAGCCCGGGATCTCACGTTGGGGACCCGGGGGAAGAAGAAGGCATCACTGCCGGCCCGCGGCCGACTTCTACCGCGGGTCCGGCATGGACTTACCATCACCCCTGGAGGGGAGCTTCGACCGCCGGCCCTGCAGTCTACGGTGCTTCTGGCTGCGGCGGGGACTAAATCTCGACCGCCGGCCTGCGGCCTACAACAACTTAAAGCCGCGGTCTCCGGTGAGGAAGAGCCGATCCTGGACTGACTCTGGACTCTGGTCCTGACCACGGGGGGGAAATGGAGGAGGACTGGCCACATTTTGTGCCTTCCACCACAGTGATGAATGCTGTGGTGGATGTTTGTGTTACAGTTTTATTGTGGTTGTGTGTTCTTTATTATTGTATCGCTGCAGACAACCCAAATTTCCACCAGCCTGGCTGTGTGGCAATAAATTATATCTATCTAATCTAATCTGTTTCTGCTCTGTATCTCTAAGCTAAAGTAAACCCTTGAACCTTATAATAATGTACTCTGGTGTAGATACAAGGAACTGCAGATGCTTGTTAACAAAAATAGACAAAGTGCTGGAGTAACTCAGCGGTCAGGCAGCATCTCCGGAGAACATGGATAGGTGATATTTTTGGGTCAGGACCCTGCTTCTCGACCCGAAATGTAATTTATCTATGAGTGTTGATGGTTGGCACAGTATCAATGGGCCGAAGTGCCTGCTTCTGTGCTGTGCCACACTAGAACCGTTTACACTTTAGTTAAATGTGGAAGCAAGGAACCGCAGATGCTGTTTACAAAAAAAACTGGAGTAACTCAGAAGGGATTCTCTGCTCTTGGCCCCCCTCCGGTGGTCACACTGATTAAGTACAGGGAGAAATGTAGAAACAAGGAACTGGCCCATCTGGGTGAGGTTATGGTGACCTCCTCCTATTGACCTCCTCAGTTCAAGATTGATCTGGGGCACTGCCTAGGAAATAGAAGGGATTCACTGCTCATGGTCCCCCTCCAGTGGTCACACTGAGTAAGCACAGGATCAAGGAACAGCAGATGATATGTGTAGGAAGGAACTGCGGATGCTGGTTTACACCGATGATAGACACAAAATGCTGGAGTAACTCTGCGGGTCAGGCAGCATCTCTGGAGAGAAGGAATTTTTTTATTTTATTTTTTTTATTTAACCTTTATTTAACCAGGAGAAGTCTCATTGAGATTAAAAATCTCTTTTACAAGAGAGTCCTGGCCAAGACAGGCAGCAGCACAGTTCCACAGTTACAGACAATAATTTAAAAACAACAGAGAACATATAAATAGAGTCACAGTCAGAACATCATCAAACAAAGCATGTACAGACAGAAGAGCCCGCTTCAACATCATTAAGAAGGGATTTAAATCTGTTTATAGAAACCAGCTCCTTAAGTTTCAGTTCATTCTGCAGCTGGTTCCATGCGAAGGGAGCAGCATAACTAAATGCCCTTTTCCCCAGTTCAGTACGGACTTTAGGTACAGTTAGTAAGAACAAGTCCTCAGAGCGGAGCTGATAGGTTCCTGTGCTTTTTCGAATTACATACTTCTGCAGGTATGAAGGAAGAACACCGAGGATAGTCTTATAAATAAGGATATGCCAATGATGGAGTCTGCGGGTGGACAGGGCAAACCATCCAACTTGAGCATACAAAGTGCAGTGGTGCGTGAGGGTTTTAAAATTAGTAACAAATCTCAGTGATCCGTGGTAGACCGTGTCCAAAGACTGTAGGCATTTTAAAGATGCATTCATATATAAAACATCACCATAGTCCAACACAGACATAAACGTTGCAGCAACAAGTCTTTTTTAGGCTTCAAAAGAAAAACAAGATTTGTTTCTAAAGTAAAAACCTAACTTTATCTTTAGTTTTTTCACAAGTTGCTGGATATGAGGTTTAAAAGAGAGAGAATCGTCAATTATAATTCCCAGATATTTATATTGAGACACAGATTCAACCACAGAGCCCTGCAAAGTGGTGATAGGAGGGAGGTCCGAGGGCTTTGATTTAGCTTTAGTGAACAGCATGAGCTTTGTCTTGTCAGCATTTCAAACAAGTTTTAAATCACACAGGTTACGTTGCACAGTGTTAAAAGCAGTTTGGAGCTGACAGAGAGCCTGATTTGGGGTAGACGCAGAGCAATATATCACTGTGTCGTCAGCATAAAAGTGAAAATTTGCATTCGGAGCTTTATGATCTAGACTATTAATATAAATAGTAAATAATAAAGGTCCTAGAACCGATCCCTGTGGCACACCCTTGGATACATTAAGAGAGCTAGAAGTAATACCTTCTGCTCGCACACACTGGGATCTGCCTGATAGATAGTTTTTAAACCAAGACTGCTTGATCAGACAAACCGATGCTGCAGTCTTTGTAACAATAAGGCATGATCCACAGTATCGAAAGTCTTTGATGGGTCAACGAAAAGGGCTGCACAGTGTTGCTTATTGTCTAAAAATTCAATAAAATCATTTACTACTTTTAAAGCAGCTGTTGACGTACTATATATTTTCCTAAAACCAGATTGAAATTCAGATAAAATACTGTTAGTTGATAAAAAAGTCCTTCAGTTGTTGGTTTACAATGGATTCCAGCACCTTAATTAAAACAGACAGTTTGGAGATGGGTCTATAGTTGTTTAGCACAGTGGGGTCCCCCACTTTTAACAGTGGGAGAACAAAGGCAGATTTCCAATGGGTGACGTTTTGGGCCGAGACCCTTCTTCAGACTGAGAGGCAGGAGAGAGAGAGACACAGAGATAAGGAAGTGTAAGGTGAGAAAACAAGACATCAAAGGGGATGTAGAATAGACATTGTTAGCTAGGAGAAAGTGACAATGAAGCATGCAGAGATAAAATGTTACCAGGGATACAGTCAGACTGGGTGGGGAACTGGGAACAGGAAATCGAGAGATATATACGGTGATATAGAGAGATATAAATCGATGGAAAGAAGGCTGTGTAAAAAAAATAACAATGATATAGGAAACAGGCCATTAGAGTTACAGACAATGAGACTCAGCAAGACGACTTTGAAGCTGGTACGACTTGGGTGGGGGAGGGGTGGAGAGAGAGGGGGGATGCAGGGGTTACTTGAAGTTAGAGACATTATAATTTGTGCCACTGGGTTGCAAGCTGCCTAAGCTTTTTGTGTCTGTACTACGTTCTATGTCCATATTCCATGTTCCCATTCCCACACTGACCTTTCTGTCCTGGGCCTCCTCCATTGCCAGAGTGAGGCCACACACAAACTGGAGGAACAGCATCTCATATTCTGCTCGGGCAGCTTACACCCCAGCGGTATGAACATTGAATTCTCCAATTTAGGGAACTACAAACCCCCTCTCCCTTCTTCCCCTAAACCCTCCCCCCCCCCCCCTTTCTTTCCTCCGCTGTGTACCACCTGGACTCACAGCTATTTCTTCCCTCACCCCACATTCCTTCCTCCAGCTTCACAATTCACAACTCTTCATTCCCTCTAGTTTCACCTTCTACCTTATCATCTCTGGTCTTTGTTCCACCATCTGCCTATCAACCCCCCCTCCCCCACCCCCCACCCACCCCTTACCTGTATCCACCTATTACTGACCAGGCTTTGTCCTGCCCCTATTCTATTCCTGCTATCTCCCCCCCTCCCCCTCCTCCTCCACTACAATCAGTCTGAAGAAGAGTCCCGACCCGAAACGTCACCTTAGTTTAGTTTAGTTTAGTTTAGAGATACAGCGTGGAAACAGGCCCTTTCGGACCACCGGGTTCGCGCCGACCAGCGATCCCCGCAAATTAACACTTTCCTAAACACACTAGGGACAATCTTTACATTTACCAAGCCAATTAACCTACAAACCTGTACGTCTTTGGAGTGTGGGAGGAAACCGAAGATCAGCAAATGGGGAGCGGGAATTGGAAGAGCAAATATGTAAGGAGATTGCAGATATTAGTAGTAAGCACAAGGTAGTGATTGTGGGAGATTTCAATTTTCCACACATAGACTGGGAAACACATTCTGTAAATGGGCTGGATGGGTTGGAGTTTGTAAAATGTGTGCAGGATAGTTTTTTGCAACAATACATAGAAGTACCTACTAGAGAAGGGGCGGTACTGGACCTCCTGTTAGGAAATGAGATGGGTCAGGTGGCAGAGGTATGCGTTGGGGAACAGTTCGGGTCCAGTGATCACAATACCATTAGTTTCAATATAATTATGGAGAGGGACAAAACTGGACCTAGGGTTGAGATTTTTGATTGGAGAAAGGCTAACTTTGAGGAGATGCGAAAGGATTTAAAAGGAGTAAATTGGGACAGTTTGTTTTATGGGAAAGATGTGGAAGAGAAATGGAATACATTTAAAGGTGAAATTTTAAGAGTACAGAATCTTTATGTCCCTGTTCGGTTGAAAGGAAATCGTAAAAATTGTAAAGAGCCATGGTTTTCAAGGGAAATTGGACACTTGGTTCGGAAAAAGAGGGAGATCTACAATAGTTATAGGCAGCATGGAGTAAATGAGGTACTTGAGGAGTATAAAGAATGTAAAAAGAATCTTAAGAAAGAAATTAGAAAAGCTAAAAGAAGATATGAGGTTGCTTTGGCAAGTAAGGTAAAAGTAAATCCGAAGGGTTTCTACCGCTATATTAATAGCAAAAGGATAACGAGGGATAAAATTGGTCCATTAGAGAGTCAGAGTGGCCAACTATCTGCAGAGCCAAAAGAGATGGGGGAGATATTGAACAGTTTCTTTTCTTCGGTATTCACCAAGGAGAAGGATATTGAATTATGTGAGGTAAGGGAAACAAGTAGAGTAGCTATGGAAACTATGAGGATCAAAGAAGAGGAAGTACTGACACTTTTGAGAAATATAAAAGTGGATAAGTCTCCAGGTCCGGACAGGATATTCCCTAGGACATTGAGGGAAGTTAGTGTAGAAATAGCAGGGGCTATGGCAGAAATATTTCAAATGTCATTAGAAACGGGAATAGTGCCGGAGGATTGGCGTACTGCGCATGTTGTTCCATTGTTTAAAAAGGGGTCTAAGAGTAAACCTAGCAATTATAGACCTGTTAGTTTGACGTCAGTGGTGGGCAAATTAATGGAAAGAATACTTAGAGATAATATATATAAGCATCTGGATAAACAGGGTCTGATTAGGAACAGTCAACATGGATTTGTGCCTGGAAGGTCATGTTTAACTAATCTTCTTGAATTTTTTGAAGATGTTACTCGGGAAATTGATGAGGGTAAAGCAGTGGATGTTGTGTATATGGACTTCAGTAAGGTCTTTGACAAGGTTCCTCATGGAAGGTTGGTTAAGAAGGTTCAATGGTTGGGTATTAATGGTGGAGTAGCAAGATGGATTCAACAGTGGCTGAATGGGAGATGCCAGAGAGTAATGGTGGATGGTTGTTTGTCAGGTTGGAGGCCAGTGACGAGTGGGGTGCCACAGGGATCTGTGTTGGGTCCACTGTTGTTTGTCATGTACATCAATGATCTGGACGATGGTGTGGTAAATTGGATTAGTAAGTATGCAGATGATACTAAGATAGGTGGGGTTGCGGGTAATGAAGTAGAGTTTCAAAGTCTACAGAGAGATTTATGCCAGTTGGAAGAGTGGGCTGAAAGATGGCAGATGGAGTTTAATGCTGATAAGTGTGAGGTGCTACATCTTGGCAGGACAAATCAAAATAGGACGTACATGGTAAATGGTAGGGAATTGAAGAATGCAGGTGAACAGAGGGATCTGGGAATAACTGTGCACAGTTCCCTGAAAGTGGAATCTCATGTAGATAGGGTGGTAAAGAAAGCTTTTGGTGTGCTGGCCTAATTTTGGTCGCCTAATTATAGGAAGGATGTCAACAAAATAGAGAGCGTACAGAGGAGATTTACTAGAATGTTGCCTGGGTTTCAGCAACTAAGTTACAGAGAAAGGTTGAACAAGTTAGGGCTTTATTCTTTGGAGCGCAGAAGGTTAAGGGGGGACTTGATAGAGGTTTTTAAAATGATGAGAGGGATAGACAGAGTTGACGTGGAAAAGCTTTTCCCACTGAGAGTAGGGAAGATTCAAACAAGGGGACATGACTTGAGAATTAAGGGACTGAAGTTTAGAGGTAACATGAGGGGGAACATCTTTACTCAGAGAGTGGTATCTGTGTGGAATGAGCTTCCAGTGAAGGTGGTGGAGGCAGGTTCGTTTTTATCATTTAAAAATAAATTGGATAGTTATATGGATGGGAAAGGAATGGAGGGTTATGGTCTGAGCGCAGGTATATGGGACTAGGGGAGATTATGTGTTCGGCACGGACTAGAAGGGTCGAGATGGCCTGTTTCCGTGCTGTAATTGTTATATGGTTATATGGTTATATGGTTATATGGTTATCTCAGAGTTTTGGTCTCCAAATTTGAGGAAGGACATTCTTGCTAATGATGGAGTGCAGCGTGGGTTCCCGGGATGGCGGTACAGTCATATGTTGAAAGAATGGAGCGACTGGGCTTGTATACTCTGGAATTTAGAAGGATGAGAATCTTATTGAAACACCAGTCTAAGTGGGACCCATTGGGTCCCAGTCACACGGGAGGCCTGGTCCCCCAATGCAACCCGTTCCCCAACGCAATATTCCACTACTCACCCATAACCCCCAACTGCGCAGACGCAGCTCATTTCCCCTCAACCCTAAATACTCCCTCCCCCTCCTCTTCATCCTTCATCTTCATTCCCCTCTCATCCTCCCCTCCCCCAATCCCTTACTCACCTTTTCCTCCCTCTCCTTTCCCCTACCCTCAGTCATTCCCATCCTCCCTCCTCTCCCTTCTCTACCCCTATCCCTCTGTACCCCACCTCCCTCACTCCACACCTCCCCCTATCCCCTCCATGATCCCTCCTCACATCCCCCACTCTCTCCCTCTATTCACCCTCCTCCGCCAGCACTCCTTTCCCCCTCCTCTTCACCCTCCCTCTTCTTTCCCCTCTCCTCCTCCCCTCCCCCAATCCCTCTCCTCGCTGTGGACCGTCTCCTCTGGCGGTGGCTGTGGCCGTGCCCTCTGGCAACTGTGACTATCCCCTCCTGCCGCTGCTGTCGAACTGAGGCGCTGGGCAATGCTGGGCGAGGCGGGCCCCGCCTTTCCCTTTCACGTGGGAATATTCTCTTCGGTGGTTGCGGCTGTGGCCGTCAATGTCGGTGACTGACAGCGGACGCGGCCAATCAGTGCGGCGATGGTGCAGGAAGGGGCATCGCCATCCCGGCTGTGGCGGTGACTGACAGGAGAGGAGACCAATCTGCGCATGCATGGTTTTTAAGCTTTATTAACCTTGATAACTTTTAAAATATACCATCGATCGGAACAAAACTTGTTGCACTTGCAGCACAGGAGAATGGTGAGTAAGGTGGCAAAAAATCGCAGCGCTATCGTGTACTGTTTTTGCGCAAATAGAAAAACCATGCAAACCGGAAAATAATAAGATCAGAGTTTTAGTTATATACCAGATTAAGTGGAACCCCCCCTCCCCCCCCCCCCATGTTCACACGGGAGGGCTGGTCCCTCAACGCAATATTCCATCTCTCCACCAATATTGGTGGACAGTGTGAGGGGGGGCATTCTGGAACGCTAGTATGGTTGTTGTGGGCTGAAGGGACTGGTTTCCAGAGGGCTAGTATGGACATTGTTGGCCGAATGGATTCTTGGGCTGGCAGCTCATTCACTCAAGCCTGTTGTGCTGGCAGCTCACTCATTCACAGCTGGTGGGCTGGCAGTTGACTAACGGCTATTCCTTGAAATTCAATTTCAAGTAGGGTGCAAGGCCACCAAATTCAAATGCAGTTTCATACCATTTCAAGCAGGGTGCAAGGCCACCAAATTCAAATGCAGTTTCATACCATTTCAAGCAGGTTGCCAGGCCACCAAATTCAAGTGCAGTTTCATACCATTTCAAGCAGGGTGCAAGGCCACCAAATTAAAATGCAGTTTCATACCATTTCAAGCCATGTAAAACCACCATAAAGCCACCATAACACCACAAAAGCACTTGAAAGCACATAAAAAAACACATAAAAAAACACATAAAAACCACACTCACAGTTCAGTATGCATTCAGTGTGTTCAGTTAATTCACAGCTCAGGCTGAGAGTTGTGACCTCTCCCTCCCCATCTTGCAGAGACTGTGCCACGCCCAAACTTCCGGGGTTTATAGTCCCTCGCCCTCCCACTGGAAGGGGCGTGGCCTTCATGGCCGTGATTGACAGGAGAGAGAATCTCAACATTTTTTCATCAATGAGAAAAATCCTCGGCACCTGATGAGCGGAGGGGACTCTGAGTAAGATGGTAAAAAATCACAGCCCTACGTGGGAGCGTTTTTTCTAAATTCAATATACAGCATAAACCGGAAGTGGTCAAGATTAGACTTTTAATTATATAGATTTTCAAACTGAATTTTCAAGCTGCATTTTCAAACCACAACCACTTTTGCATTTTCAAACCACAACCACCTTTGCATTTTCAAACCACAACCACGTTTGCATTTTCAAACCTAAACCACTTTTGCATTTTCAAACTACAACCACTTTGGCATTTTCAAATCGCAAACACTTTTGCATTTTCAAACCACAACTACTTTGCATTTTCAAACCTCAATTTCAAACCACATTAAGGGCACTTCCCCTGTAAAACCACACTCACAGTTTAGTAGACATGTGTTCAGTGTTATTCACAGCTCAGACTGAGAGTCGTGACCTCTCGCTCCCCCATCTTGCAAAAACTGAGGTGCGTCCACACTTCCGGGTTTTATAGTCCCCCCTCCCACCGGAAGAAGGCCTTCATGGCGTGATTGACAGGAGAGAGAATCTCAATGTTTTTTAAACATTAATGTCTTTTATTTTTCATCGATGGGAAAAATCCTCTTGTCCTGCGCAGCGAAGGGTGACTCTGAGTAAGATGGCCAAATATCACAGCTGTAAGTGGTAGCTTTTTTCTAAAATCAATATGCAGTGTAAACAGGAAGTGGTCAAGATTTGAGTTTTAATTATATAGATATTTAGACTGATAGAAGATTATTAAGGTTTTGGACAAACTAGAGGCAAGAAACATGTTCCCGATGTTGGGGGAGTCCAGAACCAGGGGCCACAGTTTAAGAATAAGGGGTAAGCCATTTAGAACGGAGATGAGGAAAAACTTTTTCACACAGAGAGTTGTGAATCTGTGGAATTCCCTGCCTCAGAAGGCAGTGGAGGCCAATTCTCTGGATGCTTTCAAGAGGGAGTTAGATAGAGCTCTTAAAGATAGTGGGGTGAAGGCAGGAACGGGGTACTGTTTGTGGATGATAAGCCATGATCACAGTGAATGGCGGTGCTGGTTTGAAGGGTCGAATGGCCTACTCTTGCACCTATTGTCTATTGTCCATCAACCCATCCACTCTATCCTCATGGTGTGTTGCATCAGGAAGGCTGGAGGTATCGTCACGGATGCCGGCCACCCCCCCCCCCCCCCCCCACAGCTTCTTCTCCACAGCTGTCCAACTCCTGAACCAATCGCCTCTTTCACACCTGCTTTCAAGAGATGCTGCCACATCCTCTTATTCTTCATTTACTGGACAAACACTCCCCAACTTACGTAAAGGGCGACATTCCGTGAACTCTTACCTGAGTCAGATTTTATTTAAGTTGGAATCCCCTGCCTGAGTCTGAAGAAGGGTCTCGACCCGAAATGTCACCTGTCCATGTTCTCCAGCTCTTTCGGTTTCTCTGTTAATTCAGAGGCAAGAGTACAATCTGCTGAGCCACGCGGCACCTAGGGATCTATTGAACCTGCAATGTGAACTTAGAACATCCGGTGGCGCTGTTGCTAGCTGCCTCAGCCCACGGTCTGGTTGTCTTTTTTAATTTTGTTATGTTTAGAGTGTGTTTTATAGTTTTTTAGTTTTTATCCGTATTTTATGTGGGGGGAAGCGGGTAAGGTAAGGGGGGAACCATCCTTCAGTCGCTTCCTGGCGAGGATGTGGCTATTATTCGAGCCACGTCCTCGTCCCCCCCCCCCCTTGCGGCCTACCAACTAGATTGGCACGGCCTTTCCTGCCGGGACCGGACCAGAGCTTCAGCAGCGGCGGCGAGGCGCTGGAAACATCGCGGAGCGGGCGAGGCCTTACCTGGGATCGCCGCTTGGAGCTCCGAAGTGTTGGGCCGCTGTTCCAACATCGCGGAGCTGTGGGTGCGGAGCTCACAACGCGGGCGGCGCTGACTTTAACATCGCGGAGTCCTGGGACCCTTTGCCGGGGGTCGCCAGTGCGAATCTGTGGACATCGGGAGCCGCGGACTCCGGTGGAAGGTGGCCGATTCAGAGGTCCAAGCCGCTGAGGATGTTCTCCCGTTCGACGTCGGGGTTCCATCGTTCCCGGTGAGAGGGCTGAACATTGCGCCGCCCGTAGCGACGACTACGGGGCACTCAGGATGCCCCAACCACGGATGAACATTGGGGAACATCGGCGAGGAGGTTGACTGGACTTTGGTTCTTTCCCTCACAGTGGGGAACTTTGGTGTCGCTGTGGGGATGTTTGTGTTGTGGACTATTGTGTTTTGTGCTTTTTAAAAAAAAATTATTTTATTTTTTGTATGACTGTAAGGGAAAGAATTTCGTTCTCTCTTAATTGAAGACAATGACAACAAATTCAATCAAGTCAAATCAAATCAAACTCTATTTGTTCTTCACAGATGCTGCTTGATGTGTCGAGTGTTTCCAGCCAAGTATTTGTTTCAGCTTTCCAGCATCTGCGGTATTCTAAGATGGAACCTGGGTCTCTGGCGCTGTGAGGCCGCGACTCTACCACTGCGCCACCGTGCCGCTTCGAAGGAAGAAGATACAGGTCTGAAAACTGTGACCACCAGGTTCAAGAACGGTTTCCTTCCAATAGCCATTGAACACTACTCAACACAAACTTCACCGAGATAAACCATGAACTGTCTTTGGTCTGTGTGTTGACAAATACTTTGTTGAACTTCTACAGGTGTACAGTAGAGAAGACACTGACTGTACATCACGGCCTGGTTCAGCTACCCGAACGCCCCGGAACAAAGAAGATGACAGATAGTGGGGAACGCTGCCCGGTCCATCGCGGGTACCGACCTCCTCACCATCGAAGGGATCTACAGGAGTCGCTGCCTCAAAATGGGAGCCAGCATCATCAGAGACATACACACTCATTTCACCCCTGCCATCGGGAAGAAGGCACAGGAGCCTGAAAACTGTAACGTCTAGGTTCAAGAACAGCTTCTTCCCTACAGCCATCAGGATATTAAACACTACAAACTCGAATTAAACTCTGAATGACAAACTGCCTTGAATGCACTGGGAATTCAGGCTTTATTTTTGAACTGTATTGTTTCTTAGTATAGTATGCTGACCATGTACTATGTTTACATACCTGCTGTAAGTAAGTATTTCATTGAAGATAGACACAAGATGCTGGAGTAACTCAGCGGGACAGGCAGCATCTCTGGAGAGGAGGAATGGGTGACGTTTCTGGTCGAGACCCTTCTTCAGACTGCAAGACTTCCAGTTGAATGAAATGTATGCAAAAGGCCAAATTAATTTGGAGACATATAACAATAAAACACTCTTAACTTGCACTATGAGGTTTGTTTTTCACTTGAGCATATGGTTATTAATTTATTGAATTTTTAAAAATTATTATATATTATCTTTATGCATTGCATTTACAGACCCAGCTATGCTGCTGCAAGTAAGAATTTCATTATTTCATCTTTGGTACATATGACAATTAATAGTAAGATTAAACGAGAACTTACCAGTTTGAAGTTTGATCTGTATTTTATGAGGAGTTACGATGAGGGATTACGTGAAGAGCCCGCTCAGCACGCATGCGCGGCATACATCAAAGCAGCGGTGTGGAATCACAGATAGACACAGTTATTGAAATAAACATAGTAAAGAAAAGGAGACATCAGTTATCAGTTTGACCAATATTATTGAGGGTGGGAGCGGAGGGCACGTAATCCCTCATCGTAACTCCTCATAAAATACAGATCAAACTTCAAACTGGTAAATTCTCGTTTAATCTTACTATTTTACTTCGGAGTCACGTGAGTGACTACGTGAAGATTTTAAAGCTCTGTGATTTCAAACCGTGTAACAGTTATTACTTCACTCACTGCCGAAGTCCTTGAGGGAGGAAGTGTGTTATCGTAATCAACCAATGAATCTGTTTGTAGAAAAACACAATGGTATTTATAACAACAAAGAAATTAAATTGCTCCCCTGGGCTTAAATTAAATATTTGCAGTCTGTAAACATTTTCCTACAAATAAAGCAGGTTTTGCCAACGGCTTATTATAAAAATTCTGAACGGTCTTTCCCCCGACCATTCTGCTGTAGCCAGGATGTGGTCTATAGGCACGTCCATTCTTTTGGCCGTCGACGTGGATGCTGCCCTGGTGGAGTGAGATTTGTACATGTTAGTGTTTATCCCAGCAGCTTTTAGTACCTGCTTGAGCCATCTCGAAATGGTTTGGCTCGTCACCCGACCATAAGGTTTTTTATGACTGACCCACAAGGCTTTTCCTCTCCCTTGAATATTTTTGGTTGTGTCTATGTAGGACAGTAGGTGGGTCATGGCACATAACCGTGGTTCTGGCGGGTAAGCCCGGAATTCCACGACTGGATTAGGTGTTCCTGGTCTGCTCTGTTTGATCAGTCCCTGGATAACGACAGAGATCTGGTCTGGTGCTGTGAGCATGCTGTCCAGTCGCAATAGGTGTAGTGACTGGACCCTCTGTGCAGATACAAGTGCCATCAACATGAGTGTTTTGAGCATAGATGGTTCCAGGTTGAGTGATCTGGCTGGTGGCCATCCCCTGAGGTATGTCAGGACCACACTGACATCCCATATATGGGTGTACCTTGGTCTAGGGGGTTAGAGTTGTAAATACCCTTCATTAGTTTGACCACCAGCGGGTGGGACCCCATGGCCTGTTGTCCTGGAGCTGGTTTTAAATAGACAGACAGGCACTTCTAGCTGTGTTGATGGCTCTGTAGCTGAGTCCTTCATCGTGGTGAAGGTTCGCCAGGAATTCCAGTACGTTGGTAACTGTAGCGGTTGAGTAGGTGGTCCCTGTATCCAAGCAGTACTTCTCCCATTTTTTGATGCTGGACAAGTGCTGTTTTTTAGTGGATGTTCGGAGGGATGCTGACATGGTGTCGACGGTTTGATCTGATAATCCCAGTCCCAGAAGTGGTTTGTGCAGAATCTGCAACCCAGGAGTTTGATTTTTTCATGGCACGGGTGGCTTATGCCCGACACTGGGTGTTAATAACTCTGGGTCACTGGGGGATACCATCGGAGTTTCAACAACCATGGCATGGAGTATTGGGAACCATGGGGCCAGTCGGGTACTATCAAAATACCTGAAGCAGAGTCCATTTGTATTATGCGTAGTACCCGACTGATGAGGCAGAAGGGAGGAAATGCATAGAAGAAGAATTTCCCCAATCCAGCGCGAACGCATCTACCGCTGCTGCCTCAGGGTCTGGTTCCCAAGCGACATACATAGGTACCTGGTGATTTAGCCTTGATGCAAATAAATCGATATCTGGCATGCCATATTGCTTGATAACTTTTGCAAATATTTTGGGGTTTAACATCCATTCGATGTTGTCATTAAATTTACGTGACCTGGTGTCTGCCACTGTATTTAGCTTACCTGGCAGGTAAGTTGCTGATAGCCAAATATGTCTTTCGACACACCATTGCCAAATTGTGTTGACCAACTAGTCGCATGATAACGATTTTATGCCGCCCATATGGTTAATGTAGGCCACCACCGTAGTATTATCTATTTGTAACCGTACATGCAAGTGATGCATATTTGATGCATGTGCTTTTAAACCATAAAAGGCACCCAACATCTCTAGATAATTAATGGCCAGTGTGAGTAGTCATGATGACTCTGGGTTAGTCCATCTACCACCTGTGCTGGATATGGAGTTAGTTGCTCCCCAGCCTTGAGCACTGGCATCTGTTTGGATAACTAACGTAGGGTTAGTGATGATAATAGGGCTGAAACTATGCCAAACATTTTTTGCCCACCACTGTAGTTCTGATATTGCTTCAGTGGGTAACTTCATGACACGATCATAATGACCTGCATGTCGTTCCTGTACCTTTACTCTTTGTAAGTTTTGATAGTGCAAAGGTCCAAATTGTGTAGCCGGAAATGCTGCTACCATTTTTCCAATTACTCTGCTACTTGTCGAATAGTTGGTCGTTCGTTGACCAGTAAATTGTTGCATGATTGTGCCAATTCAACTGTTTTGTCTCTTGGCAATGTTACAGTCATGTAGACTGAATTAATTGTGAAGCCCAAGTAGTCCATGATTGTGGATGGCTTCAACTTAGATTTATCTGGATGTAAGACAATCCCAGGGTTTCGAACAACTGTTTGGTAGCTGATACAGCTGACATAGCCAATTCCATGGTCTTGCCTACTATTAAGATATCATCAGGATATGCCATGACAATATGTTTTTGTCTTCTTAATATTGCCAGAGCTGGTTTTAGTATCTTGGTGAATAATCTTGGGGTTGATGTTAATCCATTGGGTAACGCTTTAAACTGCCATAGCTGCCCCATCCAGGTAAATTTCAGGTATCTGCGATGATCCTTGTGAATGGGTACTGAATAGTAAGCATCTTTAAGATCAATGCTTGCCATGAAGTATCCTTTGGATATTAGTTGTTTGGCAGTAACAAACGTTTCCATTTTGAAATGTATATACTTAACAAACATATTTAGTGAAGTTAAGTCAATGATGATGCGACATCCACCATCTTTTTTCGGATTAGTGAATATATTTGATACGAATTCCAAGGGTTCATGTTTTGTTTTTTCCCATGATACCCTTTGTAATTAGTCTCACCAGTTCAGCTTGTCCCTCTCGTTTTTCTTTAACTGAGAGGGAAAATACCCTCTGGGGTGAATGTTGAACTGGTGGCAATTTTTCTAGTATGAATTGTATTTTGTATCCACTAATGCCATTGAGTATATACTGATCACTCGTGATAGACTCCCGTGCTTCTTTAAACAGGTGTAATCTCCCCCCTGTGAGTATTAAGCCCCTACTTTCTATACGCTGGTAGGAACCAGACCCACCTACCTCCATGGTTATGGGTATTTCTTCTGTTTCCTCCCGGTCCAACGAGTCTTGCATGTTGTCTGACGTGGCGGTGATGTTGAGGGGTGGCACATTTTCCATGGGGTCCGCTCTGGGCCCTGGTCTAAAGAAGACTTCTGGTGATAGAATGCGGACCCCGAGCTTTCACCAGTCCCATATGGTAGACGTCGACTGGTGGACGCGATGGGGTGCTGCTGCTTGGGAATTATTGTTTTTGGTTTGCTCGTCCCGGGGCCTGCCCTCATGAGACCGAATGTTTTTGAGGCCTCTTCCATATCCTTCATATGCTTTGTGAGGTTTTTGCCGAAGAGCAGTGGGTCTGGCTCAGTGGCTGGGGTTTTGCACAACCCCGCAAATTTAGGATTTTATGGCAGGTCTTATGATTTGTTTACGAAGGTTGTGGTCATCTCCGTATTGTCCACGGATTGAGCAAACGATGTGATGGCTGACGTCAGGAGCCTGAGGATCCGCTGCAGTTTTAGCTCCTGGTTCCGAATATTTGCCCCAACGTGCCCTCACTTTTGGCTGTTTACAGCCGGCACTTTAATGTTTCTAAAGCCTCATTGACCACCTGCTCCTGTAGGGGCCTGTTGGAGAGGTGGTTAATGCTGGCCGCTAGTTTGGCTTTTAACGGCCTTCCTGCACGTGGGGCTGTCACGTAGCGGTCCACCACACCCAGCAGCTATTCCTGTTCCTGCACCCCTTGCATACTCCCGACATCTTCAGCCAGGGTCCCCTCTTCTTGACCAGCCCAGTCCTGGTGACCAAAGCTACCCTCGAGTAAGGAGGAAGCAATGGACAGTGCACAAGGCACTGTGGAGAGAGTGCCTGAACTCCCCCTGCGAGAGCGCCCCTCACGAAGCGCGTCTTGCTAGAACTCCTGCTCCAGGAGCCGCTCCATTCGGCTCAAGCGGCTGTCTCTCCCCCGTGCGGGTGGAGAGACGTCCCCGTCCGACAAGTCGGAAGCCACCGGCCGGACGCTACTTCGGTAGCTTTACTTCCAGCCCGCTGCTCAGGCGCTAGCGGGACTGGGCTCGGCACGGTGTCGGGGATAGCCCGCCCGGTAAGCGGTCCTACCGCCTTGTTGCTGCCCCCCCCCCCAGATGGAACGCTCCTCCGTGGAGTCGAGCGGGGGACAGGTTTGTCCAAGAGCCTTTGTTCTCTGCCTGAAATAAAGCAGAAGGCTCCCTGTGAAAGAAAACCCGACCTCAGGGTACTTACCTGACGGTCCGTTCTTTCACCCTGTAGCGGGAGCGCCTGACTCCCGATGCGGCCGCTGTTGCACTGCTGAACGCAATGCCGCGCATGCGTGCTGAGCGGGCTCTTCACGTAGTCACTCACGTGACTCCGAAGTAAAATCATATTTGATTCTATTAATTCTTCTCATCAAAATTTCAATGGAGGGTGGAACGGTGGCGCAGCGGCAGAGTTGCTGCCTCACAGTGCCTGAGACCCGGGTTCCATCCCGACTACTGGGCGCTGTCTGTACGGGGTTTGTACCTTCTCCCGGTGACCCTCGTGGGTTTTCTCCGGGTGCTCCCGTTTCCTCCCACATGCCAAAGACGTGCAGGTTTGTAGGTTAATTGGCTTCTGTAAATTGTAAATTGTCTCTAGTGTGTACAGGATAGTGTTAGTGTGCGGGGGTCGCTGGTCGGCACGGACTCGGTGGACCCAGGGGCCTGCTTCTGCACTATATCCGTAAATGAAACTGAACCTGAAATTCAGGGAGGGTTCCATATTTCCACTGTCCTTTGTAGGAAAATGCATTGATTTCTCCCCTTCCCTGTGACCTTTAGGCCCTTGGTCACTCCAACCCCTTGCTCATGAGACAAGCCTTCACACGAGTGAGTGACCAATGGAAGTGAGTGTGCCATTTGGAGATGTATTTCAGTGCATTGCCACCAGAGGGAGCCAATGTATCACTAATGCTGGGGGGAAAAGAGACAAAGTGCTGGAGTAACTCAGCGGGTCAGGCAACATCTCTGACGAACATGGTTACGTGAAGGTTCAGGTCTGGGACCTTCTTCAGCCTTCTGGCCTCCCGTAAGAGAGAGGAGGAAAACTTCTTCCAAATAGGCATACCTTGAGGAGATTGCTCAGTGGAGTAGTCAAAATATAGAAACAAGGTCACTTACCAGGGTGGCACGGTGGCACAGTTGCTGCCTCACAGCGCCAGAGACCTGGGTTCGATCCTGACTACGGGTGCTGTCTGTATGGAGTTTGTACATTCTCCCCGTGACCTGCGTGGGTTTTCTCCGGGTGCTCCGGTTTCCTCCCACCCTCCAAAGACATGCAGGTTTGTAGGTTAATTGTGTGTGCAGGATGGAACTAGTGTACACAGTGATCGTTGGTCGGCACAGACACGGTGGCCTGAAGGGCCTGTTTCCACGGTGTATATCTCTAAATGTAAGTCTATCCGTGTGCTCCAGAGATCCTGCCTCTGAGTAACCCTCTGAGTTACTCCAGCACTTTGTGTCTTTTTGTGGAAGCCTGCACCTGCAGTTCCTTGTATCCACAATGACCAATGAGAAATAGATGTGATTATAGGTGGACTCTAATGACCATTAGGATACTGTTGGGTGACAAGTAAAGTAATTCAAGATGACCCAAATAACAACAACAAAAATGGAAAACATGAAATAAAATTACAGAATGGTGGAAATACAAGAGAAAACCCCAATGTCAACAAACGTAGAGGATGTGTAGGAAGGAACTGCAGATGCTGGTTCTCAAAGCATCACCTATCCATGTTCTCCGGGGATGTTGCCTGACCCGCTGAGTTACTCCAGCACTTTGTGTCTTTTTTCTCTGTCATGTTTTGTAAACCCGCATCTGCAGTTCCTGGTGTCCATCACTAAGGCTAACTGAACTGAACTTTTATTGGGAAAGCCCATCTTCAAGCCCACAGCTAGCAGCAAATGCAGTTGTATGACACAGAATAGGTCACGAATAAGCAGTCAATGCCAAGAACTGCAGATGACAAGGGAATACTGAGAGTTGAAGTTTACTGAGCTGTTATATGCTGTTTAGTTTTAGAGGGACAGCGTGTCTACGTCGAATAGGGTTGCCAACGTTCTCACTCCCAAATAAGGGACAAAAGGTCAAAATACGGGACAAATTCCCGAAGGCATAAAGTACAGAAGGCCTTCGTCAAGTAACCGCTGACAGGCTTAGCCCACGTCTTTTTTGTTTCCCATTGCTTGTTATGGCTGCATAGTCTTCTTTTTTGCTGGTTTATCCATATTTACACGTGCCAAACAGACTGAACACCACCAGACAATAGACAATATACATTAGGTGCAGGAGTAGGCCATTCGGCCCTTCGAGCCAGCACCGCCATCATCCCCAATCAGTTCCTGCCTTCTCCCCATATCCCCTGACTCTGCTATTTTTAAGAGCCCTATCTAGCTCTCTCTTGAAAGCATCCAGAGAACCTGCCTCCACCACCCTCCTGAGGCAAAGCATTCCACAGACTCACCACTCTCTGTGAGAAAAAGTGTTTCTTCGTCTCCGTTCTAAATGGCTTATTCCTTATTCTTAAACTGTGGACCCTGGTTCTGGACTCCCCCAACATCGGGAACATGTTTCCTGCCTCTAGCGTGTCCAAGCCCTTAACAATCTTATATGTTTCAATGAGATACCCTCTCATCCTTCTAAATTCCAGAGTGTACAAGCCCAGCTACTTCATTCTCTCAACATATGACAGTCCCGCCATCCCGGGAATTAACCTTGTAAACCTACGCTGCACTCCCTCAATAGCAAGAATGTCCTTCCTCAAATTAGGGTACCAAAACTGCACACAATACTCCAGGTGTGATCTCACTAGGGCTCTGTACAACTGCAGAAGAACCTCTTTGCTCCTATATTCAACTCCTCTTGTTATGAAGGCCAACGTGCCATTCGCTTTCTTCACTGCCTGCTGTATCTGCATGCTTACTTTTTGTAAACGTTTTTTTTTGGCATGAATTGGCAAAATAAAGCGTACAACTGTCATGCATAAGGGGGCCTGTGATGACCGGTGAATCACACGTGCGTGACGTCAACAGCACATGCTACATGCACGTACACACGCTGTTGTATCAGATCTAGGATCTGTCTGTAAGTGTGGCCCTCTGGTGATTACAGAGTACACGTGCTCCTCGACTTACCATGCTTCAACTTACGATATTTCGACTATACGATGGTACAAAAGCGACACACATTCAGTAGAAACTGTACTTGGAATTTTGAAATTTGATCTTTTCCACGAACCAGGCGTGCAACTGATGCACGGAAAGCGACAGGACGTCAACCAAGTCACCAAGTCCCGGGCAATTCGTTGACCGACTGGGCCGTGACTGGGTGAATGATGAGTTGGCCCGGGTGCTGGACTGTACACAAAGCCCAGCCGGCTGGGCCAGCTGAGGAGTTTTGGCCCGGGCCGCACGTCCAACACATGAACCGATGATCGGCCATGAGAAGGAGGGGTGGTGGTGTCGGCGGTAAGCGAAGGTCCGAAGGTCGGACAGCTGGCCGGGCTGCCGACCAACGGGGCCACGGGCGAGGCGCTGCTGCTGCTGCTGCTGCACTCCATGGGCTGCACTACGTCGGGACAGGTGAGGCAGGGCCGGACGTGGCGCTCCGACCCGACAGTCCCCTCGACCCGAGTAGTAGCGGTCAAATACGGGACAAGGGCGGTCCCGTATGGGACAAACCAATTTAGCCCAAAATACGGGATGTCCCGGCTAATACAGGACAGTTGGCAACCCTAGATCACCCTGTACACTAGTTCTATCCTACACATACTAGGGACAATTTACAGAAGCCAATTAACCTACAAACCTGCACGTCTTTGGAGTGTGGGAGGAAACCGGAGCACCCGGAGAAGTCCCACGCGGTCACAGAGAGAACGTACAAACTCCGTACAGACAGCGGCCGTAGTCAGGATGGAACCTGGGTCTCTGGTGCTGTGAGGCAGCAACTCTACCACTGGGCCACCGTGACACGCCTATGTGAGTGAAGAAAGGCTTCTAGTCTGTGCCACAGTGGCAGGGGAGAGATGATCGCTGGCAGATGTGTTTGTAGACTGTAGCATCTGGAGTTTCTCATCTGCTGGTGCACGCTGTCCAAACAGGCTGCCAAGACACTAGGATCCACAAAGCCCTTTACACAACGCCTCAGGGGCATCTGAACAGATACTGGTCACGATGAGACAAGTCTGCCCACGAGACCATCATAACCCTTGCATCCCCTCTCTCTCCATCCCTCCCCCACCCTAGTCGTTGTACTAGTTTCACTGTCATCTTGTTGAGTCTCATTGTCTGTAACTTGTTTTCACCTAGCGCACAGCTAACAATAGACCATTTCCTTTATCATAGTGGCTTTTTTGCGCATCTTTCATTCATTTGTTCCATATCTCTCTACACCGTCTATATCTCTCATTTCTCTTTCTGAAGTCTGAAGAAGGATCACAACACGAAACGTCACCCATTCCTTTTCCCCAGAGACGCTGTCTGCCCCGCTGAGTTACTCCAGCATTTTGTGTCTATCTTTGGTGTGCATCTGCAGTTCCTACCTACATATTTTGACTGCCGCTCTAACCAACACTGATTATTATGGGTGTCAGGGGTTATGGGGAGAAGGCAGGAGAATGGGGTTGAGAGGGAGAGATAGATCAGCCATGATTGAATGGCGGAGCAGACCCGATGGGCCGAATGGCCTAATTCTACTCCAAGAACTTAGGAACTGTCATTACTTGTTTGTAAATAACCTTCACAATTAATTCTGAGTCACTGTAGGACTATTTGTAGCAAAAGGGAAGACAAATTCTTGATCAGTGCGGATGTCAGGGGTTATGGGGAGAAGGCAGGAGAATGGTACAGAGATACGGCACGACCAATTTACAGGGAAATTTACAGAGGGCCAATTAACCTACAAACCCGCACGTCTTTGGGATGTGGGAGGAAACCGGAGCAGCCGGAGAAAACCCCTCGACGTCACAAGTACAACGTGCAAACTGTACACGGCCAGCACCTGAGGTCAGGATTGAACCTGGGGTCTCTGACACTGTGAGACACTGCGCTACTGAGCTGCTTCAACACTGAGGGCATCTTGCAAGCACCAGAAGGACATGGAGTGGGTCTTGGTGTGGCTTGTGTCCTTGGTTAATCCCACAAGGGTTGGGGTAACACATAGGAAGGAACTGCAGATGCTGGTTTACACCGAAGATAAACACAAAATGAGCACTGAAGCAGGTCCTTCGGCCCACCAGGTCTTGTTATAACCATTCCAATACTGCCTGATACTTTAGTTTAGTTTAGAGATACAGCGTGCAAACAGTCCCTTCATCCCAACGAGTCCGTGCTGACCAGCGATCACCCGTTCACGCTAGTTCTATGTCATCCAACCATTGCATCCCACACAGCAGGGACAATTTACCTACAAATGAACCAACAAACCCGCTCGCATTTGGAGTGCGGGGGAGAACCGGAGCACCCGGAGAAAACCCACGCGTGTCACGGGGAGAATTTGCAAACTCCGCACAGACAGCACCCGTAGTCAGGATTGAACCTGGGGCGTCTGGCGCTGTGAGGCAGCGGCACTACCCGCTGTGACAGCATGCCGCCCCCATCTCCACTTCAGCCTCTCTCCCTTCTGGAAGTGTTCTTTTGGGTTTCACTTCATAAGGTCATAAGTGATAGGAGTAGAATCAGGCCGTTCAGCCCATCAAGTCTACTCCGCCATTCAATAAATCATGGCCGATCTATCTCTCCCTCCTAGCCCCATTCTCCTGCCTTCTCCCCATAACCCCTGACACCTGCACTGATCAAGACACCCCTCTCCATCCCAAGAACCTCGTGATCTCCTGGGGGAGGCAAAAAAACGGATAAAAACCCAGGTCCAATTCGGGAAAAAAATCCGGGAAATTCCTCTCCGACCCCAATCCAGGCGATCGACACTTGTCCAGGAGATCACTCAGGTCTTACTATACTAACCATACCTAGGTCCATATCCCTGCCCTCTCCCCGTAGCCCCTTATCCCCTTGGCAGCTAACAAACCATCTATTTTAGACTTAAATATATTTAACGTTTCTGCTTCCACTGCTCCCTGGGGCAGTGAATTCCATAAATTAACCACCCTCTGGGTGAAGAAGTTCTTCCTCATCTCAGTTTTAAAAGAGCCCCCCCTTATTCTGCAACTATGTCCCCTAGTTCTAGTTTCCCCGATCATTGGGAACATCCTCGGTGCATCCACCCGATCAAGGCCCCTCACGATCTTATATGTTTCAATGAGATCGCCTCTCATTCTTCTAAACTCCAAAGAGTAGAGTTCCAGCCTACTTAACCTTTCCTCATATGTCAATCCCCTCATTGCAGGAATTAATCTTGCAAACCTTCGCTGCACTGCCTCCAGGGCTAGTACATCCTTTCTTAAGTATGGACCCCAGAACTGTACACAGTATTCCAAATGTGGTCTCACTAATACTGTGTACAGCTGCAGCAAGACCTCCGTGTTTTTATACTCAATCCCCCTAGCAATAAAGGCCAAAACTCCATTGGCCTTCCTGATTGCTTGCTGCACCTGCATACTAACTTTTAGTGATTCATGTACTAATACCCCTAGATCCCTTAGCGTTGCATTACAACGCAGCTCCTCCTCATTTAGAAAATAACTTGCCCTATCATTTTTTTTCCCAAAGTGAATGACTTCACATTTATTAGTATTAAATTTCATCTGCCAAGTTGTTGCCCACTCACCTAGCTTATCTATATCCTTTTGCAGACTCTTCCTATCCTCCTCATCCCCTACTTTTCCTCCCATTTTTGTATCGTCCGCAAATTTTGATATATTACACTTGGTTCCCTCCTCCAAATCATTTATATAAATTGTGAACAACTGGGGTCCCAGCACCGACCCTTGCGGAACCCCGCTAGTTACCGGTTGCCATCCCGAGTATGAACCATTTATCCCCACTCTCTGCTTCCTATTTGTTAGCCAATCCTCTACCCATGCTAATATATTACCCCCAATCCCATAATTTTTTATTTTTAGCAATAGTCTCTTATGTGGCACCTTGTCAAAAGCCTTTTGGAAGTCCAAGTATACCACATCCACCGGTTCCCCTTTGTCTCAGGCGGTTCCTTTTATTACAACCAGAGAGAGCCTTGCATAACATTCTTTCCCCACGACCCCCGCCCCCCCCTCCCCCCCCCCCATAGCTGATAAAACCATCACAACCAGCATAGCTCTAATGCAGGGAAGGTCAACAATGATGCTCGATCCTCCAGTTCAGACTTGTCTACCCTTGGGAACGCCTTGGGCAAGAAGGTCATGTCATGCCGAATTAATCTAATTGAATTTCTTCAAACTTGTGATGGCTGCTCCTAAATTAAACATATGCCTTCATTCCATTGGACTCAGGCGTTGGCGTTGGGAGAACATTTTAATAGTGCCCCATTAAATCAAGGTGGATGGCTGCCCAGAAAGTGCGAGATGAATCTGTTTGTGTGTCTGAGGGACTTGTTAATTTGCACTCCCTCACGGAGTCAAAGGCAGATGCGTTTGCCTGAACTGTTCCTTCTGTCGTTGGAGTCGGGAATTCCACAGTCTGGGAAGAGTGATGGATTAGAGGGAATATCTGGGGTTCATTTCAGACTTGTTGAGCAGGGATTCAGTGCAGAGACCTGTGGTTGTGGTATATTAGTGACTCCCACTTGACAACAAGAAGCCACGATTAGTAAACTTACAGATGGTGCAGCGTGGGTTCATCAGGTTAATCCCCGGGATGGCGGGACTATCATATGAGGAAAGATTGGACATCCTGGGCTTGTATTCACTGGAATTTAGAAGGATGAGGGGGATCTTATGGAAATTATAAAAGGTCTGAAGAAGGGTTTCGGCCCGAAACGTTGCCTATTTCCTTCGCTCCATAGATGCGGGTGCCGCTGAGTTTCTCCAGCATTTTTGAGTACTTTCAAACTATAAGACTGGACAAGCTAGATGCAGGGAAAATGTTCCCAATGTTGGGGCCAGAACCAGGGGCCACACTCTAAGAATAAAGAGGCAAGCTATTCAAAACTGAGATGAGAAAATACTTTTTCACCCAGAGAGTTGTGAATTTGTGGAATTCCCTGCCATAGAGGGCAGTGGAGGCCAATTCACAGGATGGATTTAAAAGTTAGATAGAGCTCTAGGGGCTAGTGGAGTCAAGGGATATGGGGAGAAGGCAGGAACAGGGTACTGATTGTGGACGATCAGCCATGATCACAATGAACGGCGGTGCTGGCTCGAAGGGTCAAATGGCCTCCTCCTGCACCTATTTTATATATTTCTATGCTGCCAAAGGTATTGAGGTGGTGGATGGTGAGAAAAGTTGTCTAAGGTGTATAGTTTAGGTTTATTATTGTCCATTAGTCCATTGTCTGTTATTATTTTCTAATAAACCCATTAGGTTTATTATTTTCTATTAGTCTATTGTCTATTATTATTGTTATCTAATAACCTATTAGGCTTATTATTGTCTATTGGTCTATAGTCTATTAGAAGCCTGAAGAAGGGTCTCGACCCGAAACGTCACCCATTCCTTCTCTCCAGAAATGCTGCCTGTCCCACTGAGTTACTCCAGCATTTTGTGTCCATCTTCAGTTTAAACCAGCATTGCCAGTTCCTTCTTACACATACTATCTACTATTATTGTTTAATAACCTATTAGGTTTATTATTGTTTATTAGTCTATTTAGTTTGGTTTAGTTTGAGAGATACAGTACAGTAACAGGCCCTTGGGCTACTGAGTCAGCACTGACCAGCGATCCCCGCACATTAACTGTACCCTACACACACAAAACACACACACTAGGGACAATTTTTACATTTATACCAAAGCCAATTAACCTACAAACCTGTACGTCTTTGGCGTGTGGGAGGAAACCGAAGCACCCGGAGAAAAGCCACGCAGGTCACGGGGAGAACGTACAAACACCGTACAGACAGCACCCGTGGTCGGGATCGAACCCGGGTCTCTGACGTTGTAAGGATGCAGCTCTACTACTGCGTCACCGTGCCACCCCCAAGTGTCTATTATTACTGTCTAATAATCTATTAGTTTTATTATTGAAACTGCACACCTCCAGATTTTGGGACAGCTTCTTTCCAGCTGTTATCAGGCAACGGAACGGTCCTCTCACCAGCTAGACCTGACCTCATGTTTACTCAATTGGAGACCCTCGGACTATCTTTAATCAGACATTGTCGGACTTCAATGTTATAACCTGCAGTAAATGTTGTACCCTTTACCAAGTGGGTAGGGAATAGTGTAGATGGGGCATGTGTAGGAAGGAACTGCAGATGATGCTGGAGTAACTCAGCTGGTCAGGCAGCATCCCTGGAGAAATAAATGGGCGACTGTGATGTTTGGTGGACTGTGTGGGGTGGGAGGACCCGTTGCTCCTCCCGTGCAGCAGGTGGCGCAGCACAGGACAAGGGAGATGTTTTGTATATAGTTTATCCTGTCTGTACACAGTGTGTGTCTGTGTGTGTGCAGACATTTCTGAGTTGTCTTGCTGCCAGCATTGAGGAAAGCATTAAAGACTTCTGTTGTAAATTAAAAACTCGCAGGTTTTGTGCAGACCTAATAAACAAACACGAAAGCGATATTTCGTGTCGAAACCCTTCTTCAGACTTCAGATGGGGAATGTTGGTCGGCTTAGGCAAGTTGGTCCGAAGGGCCTTTATCCACACACTATAACACTATATTATCCAAAAGCAGACAAATTAATGCAGGTTAGGGATTATACTTTATCTGTACACTGTGGACGGCTTGATTGTATTCATGGACAGTCTTTTCTTTCACTGAATAGCACGCAATCAAAAGCTTTGGAGCTCGCGGTCCCTGGTTAGGGACCGACTTCGGGAGCTCCGAGCCGCGAGAGCTTCGATCGCCCCGACGCGGGAGCTTCGACTGCCCTGATGGCGGGAGAATAAAGAGGAAAGAAGATAAGACTTTATTGCCTTCCATCACAGTGGGGAATGGGGAGGAGCTGCTGGGGTGGATGTTTATGTTACATTTTTATGTCATTGTGAGTCTTGTTGCTTTTTGTTTGGTATGACTGTATGGTAAATTATTTGTATGTTGCAAAACATACTTGGCTAATAAATTAATTCCGATTACGATTCTCACTGTACCTCGGTTCATGTGACAATAATGAACAAACCTAAATATGTACTGAGGCATGATGAAGAACATGGTTCTGCATGCTATCCAAGTAGATTAGATATACCATACATAGATACAATCTCAAGTACAGTAGACACAACAGATGGGGAAGATACATAGTGCAGAATATGGTTCTCAGCATGGTAGCATAACTGGCACAGCAGGATGGAAAGATAGATCAGATGGAAAACTGGGAGGAGAATTGGAATTTACTCCCAATAGGTGTGTAGTGATGCATTTTGGATGTCCAGTGAAGGTAGGACATGTACCGTAAATGATAGGGTGCTAAGGAAAGAGATATTTAGAGACATGGAGGTACAGGTAAATCATGGAAACAGGCCCTTCGGCCCACCGAGTCCACGCCGACCATCGATCACCCGTTCACACTAGATCCACTCCCTACGCACTAGGGGGCAATTTACAGAGGGCCAATTAACCTCCAAACCCGCACGCCTTTGGGATGTGGGAGGAAACCCTAGCACCAAGAGGAGGAAACCCACGCGGTCACGGGGGAGAACGTACAAACTCCGTATAGACAGCACCCGAGGTCACGATTGAACCCGGCTCTCTGGCGCTGTGAGGTGAGGCTGTTGGTGAGGCTGCCATCGTGCGGCACCACCCGGTGGAATCACCAGTGATAAAGATGATGCCGTTTAGTATTTAACACTCGAACTACTTGATAGGCCACCTTCAGGGAATAATGGCCATAGGCTCCAAGATCCTTCTGTACATCAATGTTGTTGTGGGCCATTCCATAACTTCAGAGTGGGTGTTGGCCAGGTGGGCGGAGGAATGGTTGAGGGAATTTAATACAGAGAAATGTGAGGTGTTGCATTTTGGGATGTCGAACAAGGGCAGGACCCACACAGTAAATGGTAGGCCTCTGGGTAGTGTTGTAGAGCAGAGGGATCTAGGAGTACAGGTGCATGGTTCCTTGAAGGTCGAGTCGCAGGTAGATAAGGTGGTCAAAAAGGCTTTTGGCACTTTGGCCTTCATCAGTCAGAGTATTGAGTATAGAAGTTGGGAGGTCATGTTGCAGTTGTATAAGACGTTGGTGAGGCCGCATTTAGAGTATTGTGTTCAATTCTGGAGTTATAGGAAAGATATTGTCAAGCTGGAAAGGGTTCAGAAAAGATTTACGAGGATGTTGCCAGGACTAGAGGGTGTGAGTTACAGGGAGAGTTCAAGTCATTTATTGTCACATGCACCAATTGGTACAGTGAGATTTGAGTTACCATACAGCCATATGAATAAAAAGAACACAATCTATATTACTAAATCTCTGATCTTGACCGCTTTTGGCCGACTGTGCTGCGATTTCCAAGAGAACGCCGCCACCCCAGGCGTCATTTTTGGCCACCTCGCTCAGAACCCCCCTCCGCCGTATGAGTACGGAGGATTTTTCCGTCGATGAAAAATTAGAGAGATATTAATGTTTTTACAAAATTCCCCATTCTCTCTGCTGCCCCTGCTGGCGGCAGGGGGAGGGACTATAAAACCAGGAAGTGTCGTGCCTCACTTAGTCTCTGCCAGACCCAGGAAGCGAGAGGGTCTGGCAGAGAATGAGCTGCGAATAACGCTGAACGCACGTCTACTCCACGGTGAGTCCCTTCGATGCGGCAGTAAAGCGGCTGCAGCCCTTTTTAAAAAGTTTGTGTTCAAAAATGAATTTTGGTTGTCGGGTGACTGCAGCCCAATTGTTTGCATCGCCTTTTTTAACAAGTTTGTGTTCACGAAATGAATTTTGGTTGTTGGGTGGCTGCGCCCAATTGTTTGCCTTGGCTTAGATTTTAAAATCGTTGCAACAGTTGGATGCCTGCCCAAGCATTCATAGGGCCCACAATGTCTATACTAGCCCTCTGGAAACCAGTACCTTCGGCCCGCGACACCCATACTAGCGCAACAGACAGCCCCCCACTGGTGAGCAGTATTGGAATTGATGGAGAGGTGGAATATTGCGTTGGTGATCAGCCCTCCCGTGTGATGCTGGGACCCAATGGGTCCCACTTAGTCTAGTACACAATAGAATTTAACATGAACATCCCCACACAGTAGAATCAACGTTTTCCACTGTGAGGGAAGGCAATAAAGTTCAGTCATTTTCTTCTTTGTTCACCCGTGGTCGGGTCCTTCAGGTTCTCGCCGGGATGATCGGAGCTCCGACGTCAGAACAGCGATCCCCGGTAAGACATCGTCCCGCTCCGCTATGGTAACCTCAGTGCTGCGCCCACCGCTGAAGCTCTGGCCGGTCTCCGGCAGGAAAGGCTGCGCCAATCCAGATGGTAGGCCGCGAGGAGCGGGGGGGGGGGGGGCGGAGATGCGGATCGGAGAATAGACGCATCCTCAATCAAGGTTGAGTAGGCTGGGTCTCTATACCATGGAGCTCAGGAGGATGAGGGGTGATCTTATAGTGTACAAAATCACGAGGAAACACTTTTTCTCACAGAGAGTGGTGAGTCTGTGGAATTCTCTGCCTCAGAGGGCGGTGGAGGCAGGTTCTCTGGATGCTTTCAAGAGAGAGCTGGATAGGGCTTTTAAAGATAGCGGAGTCAGGGGATATGGGAAGAAGGCAGGAACGGGGTACTGATTGTGGATGATCGGCCACATTGATCACATTGAATGGCGGTGCTGGCCTACTCCTGCACCTATTGTCTATTGTCTATTGTCTATTGTCTAAAATCATGAGAGGAATAGATCGGGTCGATGCACAGAGTCTCTTGCCCAGAGTAGGGGGATCGAGGACCATAGGTTCAAGGTGAAGGGAAAAAGATTTAATAGGAATATGAGGGGTAACCTTTTCACACAGCTAAGGGGTGGTTTGTGTATGGAACGAGCTGCCGGAGGAGGTAGTGGAGGCTGCAGCTTCAGACTCGGATTGCCTGTGACAGAGTGTTAATCAGCCACACAGCAAACATCTGCAGAGCAGTTCCTTGTACCGTACGCCCGGCTCACATCCTGTGTGGGTCTGGGCGAGTGCCAGAACACACACTGTCGATTCGCCACTCCCTGTACAGTATCTCCAGGCATTTTTCACCAAAGTCACTCAAACCCGTCGAGCTGCACAGAGGCACCGAGCAAGAAGGGTGGCAGCCCTGGCGAAAGGCAATGCATGGCCCGCAGCATGCGGCTCCGACCTATTTATCCATTCACCACACTCCCAGTGGGCCATGCACCTATTGTATACTAATAGGTTCATCAGTTATAGGAGCAGAATTAGGCCATTCGGCCCCACTGGGACCATCGGTCACCCGTTCACACACTAGTTCTATCAGGGGCAGAAATCCCGGGGGGGGGGGGGCAGGGGGTGAGAGGTGGAGGACAGTCCCCCCCCCCCCCCCTCATTTTTTGTAATCCAGATTTTAAAACCCGGTGAAATCTCCGCTTTCCGCGAGACAGTGGGGTTGGGACTGCTGATCGAGGGCGCCGATTGGACGAGAGAGACATCGGTCAGCAGGCAATGGGGGCGGGACATGATCATTCAGCGCGATGATTGGAGGAGGCAGACGTGCCAAAACACTCTCGGCACAGACCTGCGCCTCATCCGCAGCCAGGTTAGATCCCAGCTCTCCAGCACTGTCCCGTCCCCACCCGAGTGCCCCCCCTCCCCCCCCACGCCCGGGGGTGGCCAGAGATGTTGGAGGTCAGATGGGAGCTGTGGCCCCAGGCCCACAGCCACCGCAGAGAAGCAGCGCTAAACCCAGCTCAACTCTGCCTGTCCCGCCAGGTCAACCTACAGCCCTACCTGGACTTGCGGGAAATATGGCCCAGGTTTACAGCCAGCGTGGAGAAGCAGCGCTGGTATCCCGTCAGTCCAGGCAGGGCTGTAGGTTAACCTGGCGAGACAGGCAGAGTTGAGCTGCATTTAGCCCTGGATTTAGCCTCCGAAGCCTCGCGTGTGTGTGTGTGAGTGTGCGCATGCGCGTGCGGCCACCAATAAATTGTGTCCCCCCCTGTCCCCCAGTCCCCCCCATATTTTGATAGCGATTTCCGTGCCTGAGTTCTAAGTTATCCCACTTTCTCATTCACTCCCCACACACTCAGGGCTAATTATTCAGGAGCCAATGAACCTACAAACCGGCACGCCCTTGGGATGTGGGCCCTAAGCCCTGTTTCCATGCTGTATCTCTGATCTATAATGAACTGCGGGAGTGCGATGGTCCCTCAATCGGTCCATAAATCGGGCATTTGTCCGTAAAGTGGGAATTTGTAACCCCGGGATAGCAGGTAGCGGGAGATTGAAGTCAGCCGTAAACTTAACACCAGCGAGGGAAATTCTTCTCATCCTAATACATCTTATAGAGCGGGCGAGGCAGCATCTCTGGAGAGAAGGAATTGACGACGTTTCGGGTCTCGACCTGAAACTGCGCCAATTCCTTCTCTCCAGAGGTGCTGCCTCACCCGCTGAGTTACTCCAGCATTTTGTTTCAACCTTCGATTTTACCAGCATCTGCAGTTCTTTCTCACACATCTTATAGAGCTGTATAAGATCATGAGGGCACTAGCTAGGGTAAATGTACAGAGTACAATCAAGAACCAGAGGACATAGGTTTAAGGTGAGGGGAGAAAGATTTTAGTTTAGATCAGTTCAGAGATACTTCACAGAAACGGGCCCTTCGGCCCACCAAGTCCACACCAACCAGCGATCCCCGCACATTAACACTATCCTACACACACTAGAGACAATTTTACATTTACAACCAAGCCAATTAACCTACAAACTGTACATCTTTGGTGTATGGGAGGATATTGAAGATCTCGGAGAAACCCCACACAGGTCACAGGGAGAACGTACAAACTCTGTACAGACAGCACCCGTAGTCAGGATCGAACCCGGGTCTCCGGTGCTGTAAGGCCTTTGCTCTGTTGCTGAGCCATCCAATAGAAACTTGCGGGGTAACTTTTTCACACAAAGGGTGGTGGGTGTATGGAACGAGCTGCCTGAGGAGGTGGTTGAGGCTGGGACTATCCCAACGTTTAAGAAACAGGTACATGTCTTGGACACGTTTGGAGGGATATGGACCAAACGCAGGCAGGTGGGACTAGTGTAGCTGGGACATGTTGGCCAGTGTGGGCAAGTTGGGCCGAAGGGCCTGTTTCCACGCTGTATCACTCTATGACTCTATGACACTACAGGATGAACACCGATTTTCCTGCCCCCTCGGTTCCGGATCCTGTCTGGATTATCCGTTTTTCTGGACCAACAGAGGTTTGTTTGTTTAGCTTAATGTCTTCAGTTGTCGCCGACAAGGTTGTTGCTTGTCGTAGCTTGTCGCGGATGGACGTAAACTGACTCCGGTTGTCATAGATTGTTGCCTGTGTGGTGGTAGGTGGACGTAGGTGTGGTCGTAGGTGGACGTCCTAATGGGTCACCGGTTGTCGGTAGCTTGCCGTAGCTTAACGTCGACTAGGTGGTAGGTTGTCGTAGACATTGTCGTGGGGGGGGTCCAGTCACTGTGACAGTCGCCGACAGTCACCGAAAACATCGCCTAAGAGGCTTTTGGATAGGGACATGGATATTTAGGGTCCATCCAACCAAACTCCAAACTACCTGGGTTGCACGAGGGACTTTGGGCATTGTTAGCTTTGCACTGTATTTTTTTGTTTAATTTAATGTACTTTTTTTATTTGGTTATTATCTCACCTTTGGTTATTATCTCACCATTGCCACAGACGGCTGTGGAGGCCAAGTCATTGGGTATTTTCAAAGCGGAGATTTGCATTTTCTTGATTAGTACGGGACTCAGGGGTTATGACAATAGACAATAGGTGCAGGAGTAGGCCATTCGGCCCTTCATGCCAGCACCGCCATTCAATGTGATCATGGCTGATCATCCCCAATCAGTACCCCGTTCCTGCCTTCTCCCCATATCCCCTGACTCCGCTATTTTTGAGCCCTATCTAGCTCTCTCTTGAAAGTATGCAGAGAATTGCCCTCCACTGCCCTCTGAGGCAGAGAATTCCACAGACTCACAACTCTGTGAGAAAAAGTGTTTCCTCGTCTCCGTTCTAAATGGCTTACCCCTTATACTTAAGCTATGCGGCTGTAAATGGGGAGAAGGCAGGAGAATGGGGTTGAGAGGGAAAGATAGATCAGCCATGGAGTAGACTTGATGCGCTGAATGGCCTAATTCTGCTCATATGACCTATGAACTTATAAATCAAGAACTCTAGGCCATAGGTTTAAGGTGAGATATCAGGGGATATGGGGAGAAGGCAGGAACGGGGTACTGATTGGGGATGATCAGCCATGATCACATTGAATGGCGGTGCTGGCTCAAAGGGCCGAATGGCCTACTCCTGCACCTATTGTCTATTGTCTATTATTTATTGGGTGTTGTGTCGACTAGCCAGTTGCTCGGCTGCAAGTACGAATTTCATTGTTCCGTTTCGGTGCATGTGACAATAACGCAATCTTGCCACTTGAATCTTGGAATGAAGGGATACGCTTCATGTGCATGCAGAGGAGATCAGTTCATCTTGGGGGGGAAAAGAGACAACGTGCTGGAGTAACAAAGGGCGGCGCAGCGGTTGAACTATTGCCTCACAGCGCCGGAGACCGGGTTCCGTCCCGACTACGTCTGTACAGAATTTGTACGTTCTCCTGCGTGGGTTTTCTCCGAGATCTTCGCTCTCCTCTCACACTCCAAAGACGTGCAGGTTTGTAAATAATCTTGGTATAAAATGTCAAATTGTCCCAAGTGTATTTAAGGTAGATTTAATGTGGGGGGATCGCTGGTCAGTGCAGACTCGATGGGCCGAAGGGCATGTTTCCGTGCTATATCTCTAAAACTAAAACTAAAACACAGTGGGTCAGGCAGCATCTGTGGAGAACATGCATGTGACATTTTGGGTCGGGACCCTTCTTCACACCCTACTGAAGGAGCCTCTTGTCCTGAAACATCATCTATTCATGTTCTCCAGAGACGTTGCCTGACCCTCTGTGTTACTCCAGCGCTTTGTGTCTATTTTCCGTAAACCAGCACCTGCAGTTCCTTGTGTCTCTCTTTCGTTTACCTTGACGTCATTTCCGACACAGATATTGTGGGCCAAAGGCCTTGTTCTTGTGCTATATTGTTCTACTGGCCATGGTCTAATATAGCACGGGGTGGCACGGTGGCGCAGTGGTAGAATTGCTGCCTCACAGCTCCAGAGACCCCGGTTCCATCCTGGCTATGGGTGCTGTCTCTACGGAGTTTGTCCGTTCTCCCTGTGACCACATGAGTTTTCTGCAGGTGCTCCGGTTTCCTCCCACATCCCAAAGATTTGTAGGTTAATTGGCTTCTGTAAATCACCCCTGATGTGTAGGATAGAACTGGTGTATGGGTGAATGTTGGTCGGAATGGACTCAGTGGGCCGAAGGGCCTGTTTCTATGCCACAGCACCAAAATAAAATAAACTAAACTCTATTGATTGATACTTTATTTTCACATGTGACAGGTCACAGTGAAATTCTTCGTCTTGCCAAGTAACCAAAGAGTCGCCACGTAAACGGAGCCGACAAAGTTACACAGTGTTCAATGTAGTTCCCTTTGTTCTTGGCGGCCCACTCAACTAACCTAACCTAACCTAACCTAACCTAAACTAACCTAAACTAAACTGAACTAAACTAAACTAAACTAAACTAAACTAAACTAAACTAACCTAACCTAACCTAACCTAACCTAACCTAAACTAAACTAAACTAAACTAAACTAAAACTCAATCGGAATTTAATACAGAGAAGTATGAGGTGTTGCATTCTGAGATGTTGAACAAGGGCAGGACCTACACAGTAAATGGTAGGCCTCTGGGTAGTGTTGTAGAGCAGAGGGATCTAGGAGTACAGGGGCATGGTTCCCTTGAAGGTGGAGTCACAGGGACTTTCAAAAGCTTTCAAAAGTTATTTTGGCTCTTTGTCCTTCATCAGTCAGAGTATTGAGTATAGAAGTTGGGAGGTCATGTTGCAGTTGTATAAGACGTTGGTGAGACCGCATTTAGAATATTGTGTACAGTTCTGGGCACCATGCTATAGGAAAGATATTGTCAAGCTGGAAAGGGTTCAGAAAAGATTCACGAGGATGTTGCCAGGACTAGAGGGTGTGAGCTATAGGGAGAGTTTGAGTAGGCTGGGACTCTATTCCCTGGAGCGCAGGAGGATGAGATCTTATAGAGGTATACAATCATGAGGGGAATAGATTGGGTAGATGCACAGATTCTTGCCCAGAGTAGGGGAATCAAGTCGTGATGGAAGTCTGTAAGATTACGAGAGGCATAGAGAGAGTAGGCAGACCATGTTCCAGCATAGAAATGTCAAACACCACAGGGCAGAGCTTTAAGTTTCAAGGTGATGTGCGGTTACACAGAAGGTGGTGGAGGCAGACACGATAGTGGCGTTTAAAATAGACTTTTAGATAGGAACATGGATATGCAGGGAATGGAGGGATTTGTATTATCTTCAGGCAGATAAGAGTTGGTCTTGGCATCATGTTCAGCACAGACATTGTGGGCCGAAGGGCCTGTTCCTGTGCTGTAACGTTCTATGTTATAAATGAATGAATGGGTAGGACTGGCGTGCGTTGTAAGCAGCAGGCACAGAGTTGTATCCTCTCGCACCATAGTCACCCTAGACTATTCGTGATAGAACGTGATTGCTGGAGTTTGCACGTTCTCCCCGTGACCATGTTGGTTTCCTCCCGAGCCCCAAATGCGTGGCGGGTTTGTAGGTTAATTGGCCCTGTGTAAATTACCCCCCTAGTGTGTTGGGTGCGGATGAGAAAATGTGATAGAAACATAGAAAATAGGTGCAGGAGTAGGCCATTCGGCCCTTCAAGCCTGCACCGCCATTCAATATGACTGATCATCCAACTCAGTATCCTGTACCTGCCTTCTCTCCATACACCCAGATCCCTTTAGCCACAAGGGCCACATTACACTCCCTCTTGAATATAGCCAATGAACTGGCCTCAACTACCTTCTGTGGCAGAGAATTCCACAGATTCACCACTCTCTGTGTGAATTTTTTTTTTCTCATCTCGGTCTTAAAAGATTTCCCCCTTATCCTTAAACTGTGACCACCTTGTTCTGGACTTCCCCAACATCAGGAACAATCTTCCTGCATCTAGCCTGTCCAACCCCTTAAGAATTTTGTAAGTTTCTATAAGATCCCCCCTCAATCTTCTAAATTCTAGCGAGTACAAGCCCAGTCTTTCTTCATATGAAAGTCCTGACATCCCAGGAATCAGTCTGGTGAACCTTCTCTGTATGGCAAGAATGTCTTTCCTCAGATTAGGAGACCAAGACTGTACGCAATACTCCAGGTGTGGTCTCACCAAGACCCTGTACAACTGCAGTCTTGATGATAACGCAGAGCTGGTGTGAACGGGGTCGGCATGGGCTCGGTGGGCCGAAGGGCCTGTTTCAACGGGTCGGCCAAAAGCAAGCAGAATTGTATTTTTATTGTCCTTGTTTGACGGCGTGCAAAGCGAGCGAGGTTGCGGTGTAACTGGCAAAACTGGTTGTTCCAATCCCGTCTAATAACGCAACCTATTTACGTGGGTGTGAGCAAAAGTGAAACAGCTACACCAACCACTTCCTGGACTCGAGGGAAGGACATCTTCTTCCTCACCGACGCTTTCAAAAGGAAATGTCTTAACAGGATGAGATCAGCGCAAATTTTTTTTCAAAAAGACAACAATCAGAGAGCAGGCACAGCGGGTAGAGCTGCTGCCTCTCACCACCAGAGACCCCGGTCCTGACCTTGGGTGCTGTCTGTGTGTGTGTGTGTGTGTGTGTGGAGTTTGCACGTTCTCCCTGTGACCGCGTGGGTTTCCTCCGGGTGCTCTGGATTCCCCCCGCGTCCCAAAAACGAGCGGGTTTGTAGGTTCGATCCTGACCTCGGGTGCTGTCAGTGTGTGTGTGTGTGTGTGTGTGTGTGTGTGTGTGTGTGTCTGTGTGTGTGTGTGTCTGTGTGTGTCTGTGTGTGTGTGTGTGTGTGTGTGTGTGTGTGTGTGTGTGTGTGTGTGTGTGTGTGTGTGTGTGTGTGTGTGTGTGTGTGTGTGTCTGTGTGTGTCTGTGTGTGTGTGTGTGTGTGTGTGTGTGTGTGTGTGGCGTTTGCACGTTCTCCCTGTGACCGCGTGGGTTTCCTCCGGGTGCTCCGGTTTCCCCCTGCGTCCCAAAGACGTGCGGCTTTGCAGTCCAATCGACCCTCTGTACGATCCTCCCTGGTGGGCAGGGAGTGGATGCGGAATTAGGATAACATAGAACTGATGTGCGAACGGGCGATCGATGGCCGGTGGCGACTCGGTGGGCCGAAGGGCGGTACTTTTACAATTAACCACAATCAATGGACCAGTTTCCACGCTGCGTCTTGCAATCAATCAATCAATCAAATCTAAAATATCAATTTGCTGTTTAATAAATACTGACACATACAATTTTGAATAGGAAAAGACCTGACTTATTGTTCTTTAAACAATGCTTCTCATATTTTATTTTTAGAAAACACAGAATAGTTAATTTTACAGATTTACACATCGTCATGAAGGTCCCTGTGAGACTCGCTGCCGGTCTCGATAATGCTTTTGATCCATTCAATCCATTGCTTACAGTGCTTCTTATAAACCATCCTTCCCACAGGACAGCAAGCAAGTCCCAGCTTAATCTATGTTTAAGAAAGAACTGCAGATGCTGGAAAAAAATCGAAGGTAGGCAAAAATGCAGGAGAAACTCAGAGGGTGAGGCAGCATCTATGGAGCGAAGGAATAGGTGTCGAGACCCTTCTTCAGACTGGCTAAGTGGCTTCCGAAGACCCGAAACGTCACCTATTCCTTCGCTCCATAGATGCTGCCTCACCCGCTGAGTTTCTCCAGCTTTTTTGTTTACCTTCTCCACCTTAATCATGGTCCCTTTGTTTTTTCTGATTGCTTAATAAGTTTCTCGCTCTCGCGCGCTCGCGCCCCCCCCCCACTTTCTCTGTCCTCTCTCTATCTCTCCCTCACACACACACCTGCCCACTTGCCCACACACATGTACACACACACGCACGCACAAACAGGTTATAATAACAATTTTGAGTCTTGCTGGAGTAACTAATGTGGAGATGAAAACTCCTCAGCGCTTCCCCTGCCTGATCAGCCATGATCACATTGAATGGCAGTGCAGGCTCGAAGGGCCGAATGGCCCACTCCTGCTCCTATTTTCTATGTTTCTATGTTTCTATGTTTCTCCAGATGTGTGCAAGACCTCAACTTTCCTCCCTCTTCCCAGCCCCCCGTGGCTTTTGACATCTTCCCACCCGTGTAGGAACTGCAGATGCTGGTTTACAACACAGACACAAAGTGCTGGAGTAACTCAGCAGGTCAGGCAGCATCTCTGGAGAGAAGGAATGGATGACGTTTCGGGTCATCGGATGAGGGCAGATGAGGAGAGAATGGTGACGTCTAAAGGAGATGTGTGGCTCGTTCCCACACTGAGTGCCTGGAGCACGCTGACTGGTGTGGTGGAGGAAGCAGATACTATAGTGGCGCATAAGAGGCTTTTGGATAGGTACATGGATATGCAGGGAATGGATGGGTATGGATTATGAGCAGACAGATAAGAGTTATCTTGAGCATCTTGGACCCACAACTGAGAGAGGAATATAATTTGGCTTTATTAGGTTAAACTCAATGGGCCAAATGGCCCAATTCTGAACCGATGACTATAGTTTAGTTTAGTTTGTTGAAGAGATACAGTGTGGAAACACGCCCTTCGGCCTACTGAGTCTGCGCTGACCAGCGATACCCCCCCCCCCCCCGTTCACTAACACTATCCTACACACACTAGGGACAATTTGCAATTTTAACTGAAGCCAATTAGCCTACAAACCTGTGTGTCTTTGGAGTGTGGGAGGAAACCAGAGCACCCGGAGAAAACCCACCCGGCCACGGGGAGAACGTGCAAACTCCGTGCAGACAGCGCCCGTAGTCAGGATTGAATCCGGATCTGTGGCGCTGTGATGCAGTGACACTGGCGCTGTGCCACCGTGCCGGCCCCGTGTTGTCTGCCTCGGTCAGTTGAGTTTGGGCAAGGTAACCAGTGTAAGCCCCACCAGAATACCCTCCCCCCCAGTTGCAAGAGTGGATCAGTGTGCCCATTCTCCCCAGCTCACTTCAGTCTCTGCCACAGAAGGGAGCGGAGGCCAAATCACTGGACGTTTTCAATAGAGAGTCGGATAGAGCTCTTAGGGCTAAGGGAGTCAAGGGATATGGAGAGAAAACTGGAATGGGGTACTGATTCTGGATGATCAGCCATGATCATATTGAATGGGCCGAATGGCCTACTCCTGCACCTACTTTCTATGTTTCTATTTCTGTCCCAACCAATGTCAGTGCAATCTCCGCTCCTGCTCACTCCTCTTGCCTGTTTCACCCAAGTTGCGAATCCACCCCTCCCCTCCCCTCCCCAGTCCACCCTTTCATAGTACTTCCTCCTTTCTTTTCGCCAACTCATTTGCCACGAAATCAAGCCCTATTGCGCCACCCCACTTAACGAATCTTGATCTCAGGACATCGAAGACCCCCCACTCCTTTAGCGCCCCCTCCCAAGCTTGAAGTCGAGTGGTGACCCACTTCCTGATTCCCCCTCCTTTCGGCACTTTCCCACGTCGGCTGTGAAGTGTTCAACTGTGGTTTAGTTTAGAGATACAGCGTGGGTACAGGCCCTTCGGCCCGTCGAGTCCGCACCGACCAGCAATCACCCCGCACACTAACGCTATCCTACACACCAGGGACAATTTGTAGTTTTTACTGAAGCCAATTAACCTACAAACCCGCAATCTTTGGAGTGTGGGAGGAAACTGAAGGCAGTGGAGGCCAATTCACTGAATGTGTTCAAGAGAGAGTTAGATATGGCTCTTATGGCTGACGGAATCAAGGGATATGGGGAGAAAGCAGGAACGGGGCACTGATTGTGGATGATCAGTCATGATCATATTGCCTCGAAGGGCTGAATGGCCTACTCCTGCACCTATTGTCTATGTTTCTACGAGTCCACACTGACCAGCGATCCTCGTACACTAACACTATCCTACACACTGGGGACAATTTACAATTAACCTACAAACCCGCACGTCTTTGGAGGAAACCCGAGCACCCGGAGAAAACCCACGCAGGTCACAGGGAGAACGTAGAAAATCTGTACAGGCAGCAACGGAAGTCAGGATGGAACCCGGGTCTCTGGCGCTGTGAGGCAGCAACTCTACCGCTGCACTGGGAAATGGAACCTGCCACCGGCCTACCAAAGTGAGCGGGACAGGCAGCATTCTCTGGAGACTTTTCAGGTCAAGACCCTTCACCAGACCGAGTGTCAAGGGAGAGGGAGACACAGAGATACAGACGGTGATGCAGAGCGGTGTAGAACAAACGAATAACAGATATGCAAAAAAGTTACGATGATAAAGGAAACAGGCCCTTGTCGGCTGTTTGCTGGGTGAGAACGAGAAGCTGGGGCGACTTGGGTGGGGGGAGGGGGGGATGCTGAGAGGGGGGGATGCAGTGGTTGTGTTTCAATGTGCCTCCATCTCCCTTCTGAAAGAGGATTACAAACCACCGAGATACTTGTTTGAAGATCTCCTGCCCAATACCCTGCCTATCACCAGTTTAGGCCGAGTTGGTTCTGAATGACAGCAGTTTATATATATATTTATATATTTAAAACTCACTCACTCTCACAACCTTGCACACGTAGTGACTCTTACTCTCATTCACACACACACTCAGTCACTCTTGCACACACTCTCACTCACACACTGACTCTTGCACTCTCCCACTCTTGCACACTCGCCCACCCTTGCACTCTCTCGCACATTCACTCACACACACACACATACATATAGACACCTACACACACACATTCACAAGAGGCATACACACAAACACGTGCACACATACTCACGCACTAGGGTTCCCAACTGTCCCGTATTAGCCGGGACATCCCGTATATTGGGCTAAATTGGTTTGTCCCGTACGGGACCGCCCTTGTCCCGTATTTGACCGCTACTACTCGGGTCGAGGGGACTGTCGGGTCGGAGCGGCGCGTCCGGCCCCGCCTCGCCCGTCCCGACGTAGTGCAGCCCATGGAGTGCAGCAGCAGCAGCGCCTCGCCCGTGGCCCCGTCAGTCGGCAGCCCGGCCAGCTGTCCGACCTTCGGACCTTCGCTTACCGCCGACACCACCACCCCTCCTTCTCAAGGCCGATCATTGGTTCATGTGTTGGACGGGGCGCCGGACTTTGCGCGCGACATCGCGCGGCCCGGGCCAAAACTCCTCAGCTGGCCCGCCGGCTGGGCCTTGTGTACAGTCCAGCACCCGGGACAACTCATCATTCACCCAGCCACGGCCCAGTCGGTCAACGAATTGCCGTCGGGAATTTGTCCCGTATTTTGACCTTTTGTCCCTTATTTGGGAGTGAGAAAGTTGGTGACCCTATCATACACACACACACACATACCTCTTCAATATTCAAAGACACTAGATTTACCAGCAGGCATAAGGAACGGCAGACGCTGGTTAATGCACAAAAGGACACAGAGTGCTGGAGTAACTCAGCGGGTCAGGCAGCATCTGTGGAGAACATGGATAGGTGACGTTTCACAGAGTGCTGGAGTAACTCAGCGGGTCAGGCAGCATCTCTGGAGAACGTGGATGGGTGATGTCTCTCGGATCCAGACCCTCCTTCAGAC
Organism: Amblyraja radiata; assembly: GCF_010909765.2. NCBI lineage: Eukaryota > Metazoa > Chordata > Chondrichthyes > Rajiformes > Rajidae > Amblyraja > Amblyraja radiata. The sequence goes on from NC_045960.1 coordinate 6,585,402, forward strand.
ATTTTGTCCCTTTGGGAATTAACCAGCACCTGCAGGTCCTGCCCTCCACATTTACCAGCCTTGCCGACATCAGCAGGTAGTGAAAACTCCCCCATCCAATCCTGCCTACATCATTCGAACAACCAATTCCCACCCACCCACATTCAAAAAAAATGTTTTTTCATACATTTATTATTCTTTCCAATTTTTTAAAAGTTATAAATATTAAAGTTAAGGTCCGAAGGCAGAAGGCAGAGGGTGTTTGTCGTACGGTGATAGAAAAACCCAATACATTGTGAATACAGATCCCTTTGCTGTGTTAAATGTGGAAGGCCCACAGCCTTGTCCAGCACTGCGGAGATGCCCATTGTATTTATTGCCCCATATTGTAAGCGTGGCAAAAAAATCATTTGTCCTTGACAGTACATCAACGTGGTGCAAGAGAGAGGGTCAAAGTAGGAATCAAAGAACTGCAGGTATGGCGTTAGCATCAACCTTATAACTAAAAATTGCTCCAAAGTAAAAAAAAAAATCATACATCGTACGGGTCGCCAGACTGTGTTCGTGTCGGTATTCCAGAGGGAAGATAAAACACCAGGAAAACAAACAAATGTTCTCAAACCGAGATCAGATGGTAGGTAGGGATCGGAAGTCTTTAAAATGGAGGCAAACACAAAAAGCTGGAGTAACTCAGCGGGATAGGCAGCCTCTCTGGAGAGAAGGAACGGGTGACGTTTCGGGTCGAGACCCATCTTCAGACATCAGGCTGCAGTTGACCTGAGCTGAAGATACGACACAGAATGCTGGAGTAATGTCTCCAGTGTTTGAGCTGTCCTTCGTTGAGATGAAAGCGCATAACCCATTCAAGATGGCGGCCCACTGCCGTCGTCATGGATACCGTGCTCTGCCTGTTCCCCTGGCTTGGTGGCACCATCCATTGCCAGATGCCAGTCCACAACGGTGCCACTTATGCCCGACCCTTCCCTGCCAAGCCAGTTCTGGTCGATGGGTGGATGCAAGTCCAGAAGGCCCGAGAAAGACATAAAATGCTGGAGTCACTCTTTCCAAAGTCTAGTGTTCGTATACAAAAGGACACAAAAATGCTGGAGTAAATCAGCGGGCCAGGCAGCGTCTCTGGAGAGAAGGAATGGGCGACGTTTCATGGTGGAGACCCTTCTTCAGGCTGGAGGGTGGTGTGATTCGAGGGGGGTGGGTGGGGGGGGGAAGGGTGGAGGGAGGTCCAGTGTCCACCCAGAAGGCCCGAGGGTGGTCCATGTCCGGAGGGAGTGTCTCAGAGTGCCAGCAAGGTGGGCGAGTTGAGAGAGTCTGAGGACTGGTCACCACTGCTGCTGCTCCTGCGATGGGCTTTGGAGCACGACTCGGAGGACTCCTGCTCCAGGCCGGGCACGTTGGGGTAGGTGAAGACCAGGCTGGGTGGGCAGGGGGTGATGCTGGGCGCCGGGGTGGAGGCCACCACCAGCGGGGTGTTGAGCGGCTCGGCCTCGGAGTAGAAGGCGCTGGCGATGCTGATCTCCGTCACGGGCTTGATGACGGAACGCTGGGGCCTGGCGGGCTTGGCCTTGTCCTCCCGCCCCACCACCACCGGCGACTCCTGCTTCACCACCACCGCCCGCGGGTCCGGCGAGGACGCCCCCTGCCGTCGCCCCCGCTCACGCTCACGCCCCACGCACGGCCCCATCTTGCAGATGGGCTTGTGGGCCACCAGCATGAACTCCAGCTTCTCCTTCTCCTTCTGCAACACGGCAATCTCCTTCTGCAGCGTCGACTTCTCCTCCTCTAGCTTCTCCGTCTCCTGGAGAGAGAGAGAGAGAGAGAGAGAGAGAGAGAGTCAAGTCGAGTCACATTTATTTATATAGCACATTTAAAAAACAACACTCGTTGGCCAAAGTGCTTTACATTTGTTATAAGAATAGTTTAAACAAACAACCCCCCCCCCCCCCCCGCCTGAGACCACTCACAAACCAGAGGAACAGCCCTTTGCGCATCTTTCATTCATTGTTATTAATCTCTCTACATCACCGTCTATTTCTCTCGTTTCCCTTATCCCTAACCAGCCTGAAGAACAGTCTCAACCCAAAACATCTCTCCATTCCTTCTCTCCAGAGATGCCGCCTGTCCCGCTGAGTTACTCCAGCATTTGGTGTCTATCAATGTATACCAGCACTTTCAGTCCCTTAGCCCTCAGGCTCCTCCTCCTCCTTTTTCCTTTCCCCATCATACAACACGCTCCAGTCTGGGACTCCATCATACAACACGCTCCAGTCCGGGACTCTCCATCATACAACACGCTCCAGTCCGGGACTCTCAATCACACAACACGCTCCAGTCCATGACTCCATCATACAAAACGCTACAATCCGTGACTCCATCATACAACACGCTCCAGTCCATGACTCCATCATACAACACGCTACAATCCGTGACTCCATCATACAACACGCTCCAGTCCGGGACTCTCCATCACACAACACGCTCCAGTCCGGGACTCTCCATCATACAACACGCTCCAGTCCATGACTCCATCATACAACACACTACAATCCGTGACTCCATCATACAACACGCTCCAGTCCGTGACTCCATCATACAACACACTACAATCCGTGACTCCATCATACAACACGCTCCAGTCCGGGACTCTCCATCATACAACACGCTCCAGTCCGGGACTCCATCATACAACACGCTCCAGTCCGGGACTCTCCATCACACAACACGCTCTAGTCCGTGACTCCATCATACAACACGCTCCAGTCCATGACTCCATCATACAACACACTACAATCCGTGACTCCATCATACAACACGCTCCAGTCCGTGACTCCATCATACAACACGCTCCAGTCCGTGACTCCATCATACAACACACTACAATCCATGACTCCATCATACAACACGCTCCAGTCCGTGACTCCATCATACAACACGCTCCAGTCCATGACTCCATCATACAACACGCTCCAGTCCGTGACTCCATCATACAACACGCTACAATCCGTGACTCCATCATACAACACGCTCCAGTCCGGGACTCTCCATCATACAACACGCTCCAGTCCGTGACTCCATCATACAACACGCTACAATCCGTGACTCCATCATACAACACGCTCCAGTCCGGGACTCTCCATCATACAACACGCTCCAGTCCGGGACTCCATCATACAACACGCTCCAGTCCGGGACTCTCCATCACACAACACGCTCCAGTCCGTGACTCCATCATACAACACGCTACAGTCCGTGACTCCATCATACAACACGCTCCAGTCCGGGACTCTCCATCATACAACACGCTCCAGTCCGGGACTCTCAATCACACAACACGCTCCAGTCCGTGACTCCATCATACAACACGCTCCAGTCCATGACTCCATCATACAAAACGCTACAATCCGTGACTCCATCATACAACACGCTCCAGTCCATGACTCCATCATACAAAACGCTACAATCCGTGACTCCATCATACAACACGCTCCAGTCCGTGACTCCATCATACAACACACTACAATCCGTGACTCCATCATACAACACGCTCCAGTCCGTGACTCCATCATACAACACGCTCCAGTCCGTGACTCCATCATACAACACGCTCCAGTCCGTGACTCCATCATACAACACGCTACAATCCGTGACTCCATCATACAACATGCTCCAGTCCGGGACTCTCCATCATACAACACGCTCCAGTCCGGGACTCCATCATACAACACGCTCCAGTCCGGGACTCTTCATCACACAACACGCTCTAGTCCGTGACTCCATCATACAACACGCTCCAGTCCATGACTCCATCATACAACACACTAAAATCCGTGACTCCATCATACAACACGTTCCAATCCAGGGGTTCCCAACCTTTTCCGTCCCGTTTACCCCTGGCAACTTTAATAGCACATAACAATGTTACTTCACTTATTTATGAACAACTAATGATGAACAGATACCGGAACCAAACACACAGTCAATGAGAATAAATATGTACAAATCCAGAATCAACAAATTTACCCCCTGGGTTGGCGAAATCTACCCCAGGTTGGGAACCCTTGCTCTAGTCCATGACTCCATCATTCAACACACTCTAATCCGTGACTTCATCATACAACACGCTCCGGTCCGTGACTTCATCATACAACACGCTCCTGTCAGAGACTCCATCATACAACATGTTCCGGCCCATGGGCTCACCATCATACAAAACATTCCAGTGCAGGACATCATACGTGCTCCAGTCCGTGACTTCATCATATGACACCCTCCAGTGCAGGCCTCCATCATAAAACACGCTCCAGTCCGTGACTCTGTGACCCGCACTACCCCGTGTGTGACATTCCCCCTCTGCGTAAATGTCGGGGAACACATTGCTACCTGCTTCGCCTTTGCAGCCTGACTCCTGGTCCTCACCCCACATAAACCCAGGGACCCTGCCTTGCCCACCGGACCTGCCACCCGCACCACTGTGTCCCAGCTACAAACACCAGGCAGAATTCTGACTGGTGCCAGCATAGTTTAGCTTTGGACCGTCTTTTCAACCTGTCCCTGTAGCTCAGGCTCTCGAGTCCTGGCTACATCCTCGGAAATCTTCTCTGCGACCTTTTTCTCGCTTCCTGTAGCAAGGTGACCAAAACGGAAGACAATACACTAAGTGCAGCCTCACCCATGTCTTGCCCAGCTGCAAAGCTGGAATGGAGAGGTGAACTTTCTCCCCACTTACTTCCACCAGACTGAAGAAGGATCCCGAACCAAAGCGTCATCTATCCATTCCCATCCACCTAACCCTCTGAGTTCCTCCAGCACTTTGTATCTTTGGCTCAAGATTCCAGAATCTGCAGTTCTCCAAAGCAAGCTAATGCTTTTTTAAAACAAAAAGCATTCTGAAGAAGGATCCCGACACGAAACATCACCCATCCTTTATCGCCAGCAACGCTGCCTGTCCTGCTGAATTACTCTGGCGCTTTGCGTCTAACATAGAACCATGAAACATCGAAAATAGGTGCAGGAGTAGGCCATTCGGCCCTTCGAGCCAGCACCGCCATTCAATGTGATCATGGCTGATCATCCACAATCAGTACCCCATTCCTGCCTTCTCCCCATATCCCTTGATTCCGTTAGCCTTAAGAGCTCTATCCGACTATCTCTTGAAAACATCCGGTGAATCGGCCTCTACTGCCTTCTGTGGCAGACAATTCCACAGATTCACAACTCTCTGGGTGAAATGGCGAAATGGCCTACCCCTTATTCTTAAACTGTGGCCCCTGGTTCTGCACTCACGCAACATGGGGAACATGTTTCCTGCCTCTAGCCTGTCCAATCCCTTAAGAATTTTATGTCTTCCTATAAGATTCCCTCTCATCCTAAATTCCGGTGATTACAAGCCCAGTCGACCCATTCTTTCATCATACACCCGTACTGATCAGCCATGGTCACATTGAATGGCGGTGCTGGCTCGAAGGGCCAAATGGCCTACTCCTGCACCTATTGTCTATTGTCCATAATCAAGAATTGATCTATCTCTGCCTTAAAAATATCCACTGACTTGGCCTCCACAGTCTTTTGTGGCAAAGAATCCCACAGATTCACCACTCTAGTGCTGTGGTTTCCTCCCACATCCCAAAGACGTGCGGGTTTGTGGGGTTAAATTGCCCCCTAGTGCGTAGGGAGTGGATGAGGAAGGGGGATAACATAGAGCTGGTGTGAACAGGTGATCGTTGGTGGGCTGAAGGGCCTGTTTCCATACTGTATCTCTGAACTGAAACACTGCGGGATCTGCCGATGTGGATCATTAGGTTTCCTCGGATAGGTGTGGTGTCGGTGGGGGGAAACGGAAGATCATCCAAGATGGCGCCCACCACAGGCGACTCTATGCTCGCTGGCCACAGAAGTGGATCCGCTATCACGCATTACAATCGCTCCAAAGATAGATACAAAATGCTGGCGTAACTCAGCGGGACAGGCTGGAGAGAAGGAATGGGGACGCCTGAAGAAAAACATCACCCATTCCTTCTCTCCACTGTCAGAGTGAGGCCCAGTTCAAATTGGAGGAGTAGCACCTCATATTTTGCTTCAAGATTTATGATTTAAGAGTTTATTGTCATGTGTGTCCCTAATAGGACAATGAAATTCTTGCTTTGCTTCAGCACAACAGAACATAGTAGGCATTGACTACAGAACAGATCAGTGTGTCCATATACCATTATATAAATATATACACACATGAATAAATAAACTTATACCCCAGCAGTATGAAAATCATATAACCATATAACAATTACAGCACGGAAACAGGCCATCTCGACCCTTCTAGTCCATGCCGAACACGTATTCTCGCCTAGTCCCATATACCTGCGCTCAGACCATAACCCTCCATTCCTTTCCCGTCCATATAACTATCCAATTTATTTTTAAATGATAAAAACAAACCTGCCTCCACCACCTTCACTGGAAGCTCATTCCACACAGCCACCACTCTCTGAGTAAAGAAGTTCCCCCTCATGTTACCCCTAAACTTCAGTCCCTAAAATTTCAAGTCATGTCCCCTTGTTTGAATCTTCCCTACTCTAAGTGGGAAAAGCTTATCCACGTCAACTCTGTCTATCCCTCTCATCATTTTAAAGACCTCTATCAAGTCCCCCCTTAACCTTCTGCGCTCCAAAGAATAAAGCCCTAACTTGTTCAACCTTTCTCTGTAACTTAGTTGCTGAAACCCAGGCAACATTCTAATAAATCTCCTCTGTACTCTCTCTATTTTGTTGACATCCTTCCTATAATTAGGCGACCAAAATTGTACCCCATACTCCAGAATTGGCCTCACCAATGCCTTGTACAATTTTAACATTACATCCCAACTTCTATACTCAATGCTCTGGTTTATAAAGGCCAGCACACCAAAAGCTTTCTTTACCACCCTATCTACATGAGATTCTACTTTCAGGGAACTGTGCACAGTTATTCCCAGATCCCTCTGTTCACCTGCATTCTTCAATTCCCTACCATTTACCATGTACGTCCTATTTTGATTTGTCCTGCCAAGATGTAGCACCTCACACTTATCAGCATTAAACTCCATCTGCCATCTTTCAGCCCACTCTTCCAACTGGCATAAATCTCTCTGTAGACTTTGAAAATCTACTTCATTATCCACAACCCCACCTATCTTAGTATCATCTGCATACTTACTAATCCAATTTACCACACCATCATCCAGATCATTGATGTACTTGACAAACAACAGTGGACCCAACACAGATTCCTGTGGCACCCCACTAGTCACCATTACTCTCTGGCATCTCCCATTCAGCCACTGTTGAATCCATCTTGCTACTCCACCATTAATACTCAACCATTGAACCTTCTTAACCAACCTTCCATGAGGAACCTTGTCAAAGGCCTTACTGAAGTCCATATATACAACATCCACTGCTTTACACTCATCAATTTCCCGAGTAACCTCTTCAAAAAATTCAAGAAGATTAGTCAAACATGACCTTCCAGGCACAAATCCATGTTGACTGTTCCTAATCAGACCCTGTTTATCCAGATGCTTATATATATTATCTCTAAGTATCCTTTCCATTAATTTGCCCACCACTGACGTCAAACTAACAGGTCTATAATTGCTAGGTTTACTCTTAGACCCCTTTTTAAACAATGGAACAACATGCGCAGTACGCCAATCCTCCGGTACTATTCCCGTTTCTAATGACATTTGAAATATTTCTGTCATAGCCCCTGCTATTTCTACACTAACTTCCCTCAATGTCCTAGGGAATATCCTGTCCGGACCTGGAGACTTATCCACTTTTATATTTCTCACAAGTTCTCAAAATCGACTTCTCTAACTTCAAGTAACCCTTGTTTTATCTCTCTCTCCATCCCTCCCCCATCCTTGTTCTCCGACCAGTCTGACTGTCCCCCTGATTAAATTTTACCTCTGTTTGCTTCGTTGTCACCTTCCCCCAGCTAACAATGATTTATTCTACATTTTTTTTGATCTACGAGACATCCCCTTTGATGTCTCGTTTCCACACCTTACCCTTCCATATCTGTGTCCTGCCCACTCCCCTGACTCTCAGTCTGAAGAAGGGTCTCGACACAAAACGCCACCCATTCCTTCTCTCCAGAGATGCTGCCTGTCCCGCTGAGTTACTCCAGCATTTTGGGCCAATCTTCGGTGTAAACCAGCATCTGTAGTTCCTTCCGACACACTACAATCGCCCCACTCCTTCAAATCTCTACTCCCACAGTAACATTTCTTACTATAACTACGCTCTTCTTAATCTCCTCCCGGATCTGTCCATTCCCCGAGGCCAGGGACCAGAATATCAACCGATCGGGCAACTGAACCATCCAACCACAACTAGGGAGCATCCTGAGCTACCATCTACCTCATTGGAAACCTTCGGACTATCTTTGATCAGACTTTACTGACTTTATCTTGCACTAAGAGTTATTCACGTTATGCCCTTATCATGTATATGTACACAGTGGGCGGCTCGATTGTAATCATGTATTGTCTTTCCGCTGACTGGTTAGCACGAAGCAAAAGCTTTTCACTGTACCTCGGTACATGTGGCAACGAGCTAAACTCTGCTCAGCATGCAGTCTTACATTTACAATTATACGGCAGCAACCAGTTTAGTTACCAGTGGGAAACTAATACATCCATGAGAAAATTTCACACAGTACACTGGGATATACACACACCTCATTCATTGGGATATATATACACACAGTACATTGGGATATACACACCTCAGTACACTGGGATATACACACACCCCAGTACACTGGGATATACACACACACTCCCCAGTACACTGGGAAATACACACACCCCAGTACACTGGGATATACACACCTCAGTACACTGGGATATACACACACAGTACACTGGGATATACACACGCACACCCCAGTACACTGGGATATACACACACACACCCCAGTACACTGGGATATACACCCACACACCCCAGTACACTGGGATATACACACCTCAGTACACTGGGATATACACACACACAGTACACTGGGATATACACACACACAGTACACTGGGATATACACACACACAGTACACTGGGAAATACACACACCCCAGTACACTGGGATATACACACACACAGTACACTGGGATACACACACACACACTGTACACTGGGATATACACACACACAGTACACTGGGATTTACACACACACACAGTACGCTGGGATATACACACCTCAGTACACTGGGATATACACACACAGTAGACAAAAGTGCTGGAGAAACTCAGCGGGTGCAGCAGCATCTATGGAGCTAAGGAAATAGGCAAAGTACGGGCTGAAACCCTTCTTCACACACACAGTACACTGGGATATACAAACACAGTACACTGGGATATACACACACAGTACACTGGGATATACACACACACAGTACACTGGGATATACACACACACAGTACACTGGGATATACACACACACAGTACTCTGGGATATACACACACACAGTACTCTGGGATATACACACACACAGTACACTGGGATATACACACACACAGTACACTGGGATATACACACACACAGTACTCTGGGATATACACACACACAGTACACTGGGATATACAAACACAGTGCACTGGGATATACAAACACAGTACACTGGGATATACACACACACACAGTACACTGGGATATACACACACACAGTACACTGGGATATACACACACACACACAGTACATTGGGATATACACACACACACAGTACACTGGGATATACACACACACAGTACACTGGGATATACACACACACAGTACACTGGGATATACACACACACACAGTACACTGGGATATACACACACACACAGTACACTGGGATATACACACACACAGTACACTGGGATACACACACACACACAGTACACTGGGATACACACACACACACAGTACACTGGGATATACACACACACAGTACACTGGGATATACACACACACAGTACATAGAAACATAGAAATTAGGTGCAGGAGTAGGCCATTCGGCCCTTTGAGCCTGCACCGCCATTCAATATGATCATGACAGTGCACTGGGATATACAAACAAAGTACAATGGGATATACACACACACACAGTACACTGGGATATACATGCCTCAGTACACTGGAATACACACACAGTACACTGGGATATACACACACACAGTACACTGGGATATACACACACAGTACTCTGGGATATACACACATCTGTACACTGGGATATACAGCCACAGTACACTGGGATATACACACACAGTACACTGATAGGATGAAGTATTTCCCTCCACTCTATCGACTTGTGACGAGGGTTGCCGACTCTCTCACTCCCAAATAAGGGACAAAGGGTCAAAATACGGGACAAGTTCCCGACGGCAATTCGTTGACCGACTCGGCCGTGGCTGGGTGAATGCTGAGTTGTCCCGGGTGCTGGACTGTACACAAAGCCCAGCCGGCGGCCCAGCTGAGGAGCTTTGGCCCGGGCCGCGCGATGTCGCACGCAAAGTCCGGCGCCCCATCCAACTCATGAACCGATGATCGGCCATGAGAAGGAGGGGTGGTGGTGTCGGGGGTAAGCGAAGGTTCGAAGGTCGGACAGCTGGCCGGGCTGCCGACCGACGGGGCCACGGGCGAGGCGCTGCTGCTGCTGCTGCACTCCATGGGCTGCACTACGTCGGGACGGGTGAGGCGGGGCCGGACGCGGCGCTCCGACCTGACAGTCCCCTCGACCCGAGTAGTAGCGGTCAAATACGGGACAGGGGCGGTCCCGTACGGGACAAACCAATTTAGCCCAAAATACGGGATGTCCCGGCTATTACGGGACAGTTGGCAACCCTAGTGGTGACACCACTTTCAGGGAACTATGTGTGGGAAGGAACAGCAGACGCTGGTTTACACCAAAGATAGACACAAAGTACTGGAGTAATTCAGTGGGTGAGGCAGCATCTCTGGATAGGAATAGGTGACGTTTCGGCTCAAGACACTTCTTCAGACTTGTCGGGTCGAGACCCTTCTTATGTCACTCCGAGATCCCATTGCTCCACAAGAATTCCCAGGACTCCTTCTGGGAACTGCAAAGTTCCTACCCTGATTTCTCTTAGGTTTTAGTTTAGAGATACAGTGTGGAAACAGGCCCTTTGGCCCACTTAGTCCACATCAACCAACAATCACACGTACACTAGTTCTTTCCTACACACACGAGGGGACAATTTGCAGAAGCCAATTAACCTACAAACCTGTACGCCTTTGGAATGTGGGAGGAAACCGGAGCACCCGGAGAAAACCCGCGTAGGTCACGGGGCGAACGTGCAAACTCCGTACAGACAGCAGGTGTAGTCAGGATCGAACCCGGGTGTCTGGCGCTGTAAGGCAGAAACCCCACCCGCTGCACCACACAAGACCCCTCTGCTCTACAACACTGCACAAGGCCCTACCATGCATCATGAAGGTCCTGACCTGATTTGACCTTCCCAAATGTAACATCTAACATTTATCGGAATTCAACACCATTGCCATTCCTCGGCCCACCAGATGAGAGGAGATGAGTTATCGGATCTGGGAGGGCCTTGGCGGGGATGTGAGGAGAATTTTTAAAAACTGTTAATTTAGGATTAGTGCAAGTGGATGATCGATAGTCAATGTGGATTCCTTTAGCTGGACGGTCAGTTTGTGTGCTTTATGTCTCTATACACAGCCCTTAAATCGAGTCATAGAGTGATACAGCGTTTAAACAGGCCCTTCGGCCCAACTTGCCCACACCGGCCAACATGTCCCAGCTACACTAGTCCCACCTGCCTGCGTTTGGCCCATATCCCTCTAAACCTGTCCTATCCATGTACCTGTCTAATTGTTTCTTAAACGTTGGGATAGTCCCAGCCTCAACTACCTCCTCTGGCTGTTCGTTCCATACACCCACCACCATTTGGAAAAAGTTACCCTTCAGATTCTTATTAAATCTTTTCTCCTTCACCTTAAACCGATGCTTCTTAATTCCACTACTCTGGACAAGAGTCTACACAACCTGCTCAACCTCTCACAAGTTATAGGAGTAGAATTAGGCCATTCGGCCCATCGAGTCTACTCCGCCATTCAATCATGGCTGATCTCTGCCTCCCAATCCCATTCTCCTGCCTTCTCCCCACAACCCCTGACACCCCAATTCTAATCAAGAATTTGTCTATCTCTGCCTTAAATATATCCACTGACTTGGCCCCCACAGCCCTCGGTGGCAATGAGTTCCACAGATTCACCACCCTGTGACTAAAGAAGTTTCTCCTCACCTCCTTTCTAGGAACTCCCCCCAGCTCAGACCCTCTGGTCCTCGTAAATCTTCTTTGTACCCTTTCCAACTTGACAGTCTGTTCTGATTTATGTGAATCCCATTGTACTTACTCCTTGAAGCTTTTCCGTGAGCTCTCGTCGTCTGTTCCGGCATTTAGCGGCAGCCAATTTGTTTCTCTCTCTCCGTATCCTTCTCTTCTCCTCTTCCTCTGGGGTGAGCTGATTAGCAATGGAAGAACATGCGTTACTAACGGTTCAAAAGGTGCTTCGATTGTCACGTGTGGCGCAGCGGTAGAGTTGCTGCCTCACAGCGCCAGAGACCCGGGTTCCATCCAGAACCAGGGGCCATAGTTTAAGAATAAGGGGTTGGCCATTTAGAACGGAGATGAGGAAAAACTTTTTCGCCCAGAGAGTTGTGAATCTGTGGGAATTCTCTGCCACAGAGGGCAGTGGAGGCCAATTCTCTGGATGCTTTCAAGAGAGAGTTAGATAGAACTCATAAAGATGGCGGAGTTAGGGGATATGGGGAGAAGGCAAGAACTGATTGGGGATGATCAGCCATGATCACATTGAATAGCGGTGCTGGCTCGATGGGCCGAATGGCCTACTCCTTCACCTATTGTTTATTGTCTATTGATTCTCAGGGAGAATCCTCTCTTTCCAAGTCTTCTTGCTGTTATGCATTGCCTGGAACAATAACAGTGCTAGATATGTCCTGTCTCCATGCTCTATCTACCACAGCAGGCAACACATAACACATGCCAGGGCCTGTTTCTGCTAAAGTCTGGACAAATCTCTTCTCAGAGTCTAATCTCCCCTTGCCAGCATTGATCTAATGCTTTTACACTAAACTCAAGTACAGATTTCCTGATATACAAGAGATCAAATCTCGTGACGTGAACAAGGGGCTTTCATAAGCTCATATTCATCAGTGATAGGAGCAGAATAAGGCCATTCAGCCCATCATGTCCACTCCACCATTCAATCATGGCTGATCGAACTCTCCTAACCTCATTCTCCTGCCTTCTCCCCATAACCCCTGACACCCATACTAATCAAGAATCTATCTATCTCTGCCTTAAAAATATTCATTGACGGCCACATGTACCTAGGTAAATCACCTGTCCAGAGATGCTGCCTGACCCGCTGAGTTACTCCAGCACATTAGGTCATAAGGTCATAAGTGATAGGAGCAGAATTAGGCCATGCGGCCCATCTAGTCTACCCCGTCATTCAATCATGGCTGATCTAACTCTCCCTCCTAACCCCATTCTCCTACCTTCTCCCCTGACAAGATCTATCTATCTCTGCCATTCAAATATCAATTGACATGGCCTCCACAGCCGTCTGCGGCAAAAAAAATCACAGATTCACCACCCCCTGACTAAAGAGATTCCTCCTCATCTCCTTCCTAAAGGAGTGTCCTTTAATTCTGAGGTTATGACCTCTAGTCCTAGACTCTCCCACTAATGCCCATTTGCCCACGTTTGGCCCATATCCCCATAAACCTTTCCTATCCATGTATCCATTCAAGTGTCTTTTCAATGTTGTCTATCGTTCCTGCCCCAACTACATCCTCTCTGGCAGCTTGTTCAACGCCCACCACACCCCATGTGAAAAAGTTGCCCCTCCGGTTCCTATACCATTGGGTGGTGCAGCAGTAGAGTTAAGGGCCTGTCCCACTTAGGAGACCTAAACAGCAACCTCTGGTGACCTTGCCCGCCACCCAAAAAAAAATCAAGGTGGAGGTGACCTGCAACCTCATACCACCTCCCACGCATATGTTGAAAACTTTCCTCGACTATGAAGAAAACCGGCTTGGACTAGACCTGCGACTAAAAAATAATCGATTTTTAAAACGCCAACCTATTTTTAGTCGAGGTCGGGTTTAATCATGATGAAAAAATAGCAGCAACCTAGATGAAGCCTCGACCACACGGAAACCACTTTCCACCATTAGGGAGAGTGACCAAAACCTCCGGTGGCCTCATGGAAACCTTGGGTGGCGTGCAAGGTCACCAGAGGTTGCTGTTTAGGCCTCCTAAGTGGGATTTACTGCATTACTGCCTTACTACGCCCATACACACGCACAACACAATTTATACCAAAGATTGTAGCAAAATCTGGTGTAACTCAGCGGGTCAGGCAGCATCATCTCCGGAGAGAAGGAATAGGTGACGTTTCGGGTAGAGCCACTGCCTTACAGCGCCAGATCCCAACCCCGGGTGCTATCTGTTTGTGTACAGAGTTTGCACATTCTCCCTGTGACCACGTGGGTTTTCTCCGGGTGCTCCGGTTTCCGTCACACATCCCAAAGACGTGGGGGTTTGTCGGTTAGTTAAAGCTCTGTAAATTGCTGCTAGTGTACAGGGAGTGGATGCCAAAGTGGGATAACATAGAACTATTGTGAGCGGGTGATCGATGGTCGGCGTGGACTCGGTGGGCCAAAGGCCCTGTTTCCACACTGTATCTCTCAATTAAGATCATGAGTGGAATAGATCGGATAAATGCACAGAGTCTTTTATCCAGAGTAGGGGAATCAAGGACCAGATGACATAGACACAAAATGCTGGAGTAACTCAGCGGGTGAGGCAGCATCTATGGAGAGAAGGAATGAGTGACGTTTCGGGTCGAGACCCTTCTTCAGACCAGACAACATAGGTTTAAGAAGAGAGGGGAAAGTTTTATAAGGAAGCTGAGGGTCATCATTTTCCACACATAGGGTGGTGGGTGTATGGAACGAGCTGCCAGAGGAGGTAGTTGAGGCAGGGACTATAACAACATTTAAAAGACATCTGGACAGGTACATGGATAGGAGAGGTTTGGAGGGATATGGGCCAAACGCAGGCAGTGGGACTAGTGTAGATGAGACACGGTGGTTGGCATGGGCAAGATGGGCCAAAGGGCCTGTTTCCACACTGTATCACTCTACGACTCTAATAGAAGACATTTGGACAGGTACATGGATAGGACAGGTTTGGAGGGATATAGAATAGTTTCTTTATTGTCATTGTAACATGAACCATGTACAACGAAATTGTAAAATGTCAGCCAGTCAGTGCACCATTCAAACATTTCTAAAAGCTAACGATATAGGCCAAACGCAGGCAGTGGGACTAGTGTAGATGGGACATGTTGGTTGGCATGGGCAAGATGGGCTGAAGGGCCTGTTTCCACGCTGTGTGACTCTAATAAAAAGTACTCAAGTCCATAGCTCATTGAGGAACAGACATGATATTAGTAATGATAACAGTCGATGGTGACCAAGAACAGAGAGGCCCTCTCCCTGCTGTGGCCCATAATCACACAGTGTACCCTGTCTGAACAGAATGTACAGTCAACTTCAGCCTGGGGATTTCACATATACACTGGGGAAATCTGTTCCCAGTCAACACCACTGTGGAATGACCATGGATAAGAAGGAAGGAATTTTCCCAATGTTCAAATGTAGCCGTGCTGTAAGACTTGGGAGGCTAGCTGAGCTTTTGTAACGCAGTTGGCCCAACAAATGGGAACGGCAGGGATTTCCCGCTCCTACTCTTTCACACGGTGTATGGAACGAGCTGCCGGAGAAGGTAGGCCGGGCAGGGACAATAGCAGCATTTAAAAGGCTGGAAGATATGAGGCAAATCAGACCACTTCCAAAAGACTTGGTCTCCATTTATCGACTTACTACAAGTATAAGGTGCAACAGAACGGTTTCAGGACCTGGTGATGGGGGGGGGGGGGGGGGGGGGGGGATACGAAGTTGGCATCTCCCAGCTCTGTTTTCTACTTTTAACATAGCTTTTGTTTCTTTTTCTCTTTTTTCTTTTCTATGGCTTACTTTTTAACCACATGGGCTCTCTGAAGAAAAAGGATAGGCGACCATTCGGGTCGGGGCCCTTCTTCAGACTGAAGAAAGAGTCCCGACTCAAAATTCCCGACATGCTGCCTGACCCGCTGAGTTACTCCAGCACTCTGTGTCTATCTTTGGTGTAAAGCAGCATCTACAGTTCTTAGTTTCTACATTTAGGCATTTCGATAGGAAAGGTTTATAACTTATTTTACATTCATGTTTTTGTGCGTTGCCTGAGTTATGCAACAAACAAGATTTTCATTTCGCGCAGAGGGTGGTGGGTGCATGGAACGAGCTGCCAGGGGAGGTAGTCGAGGCAGGGACTCTCACAACATTTAAAAGACACTTCTTACGTATAGGAAAGATTTAGAGAGACTCAGACATGGTCATGAAAACACACCAATGCCTCTACCTCCTCAGGAGGTTCGGCATGCCGCCGACAACTCACGCCAACTTCTACAGATGCACCGTAGGAAGCATTTTATCGGGATGCATCACAGCCTGGTTTGGGAACAGCTACATCCAAGACCACCAGAAATTGCAGAGAATTGTGGACGCAGCCCAGACCATCACACAAACCAACCTCCCTTCCATTGACTCCATCTACATTGGCAAGGCCAGCAGCATAATCAAGGACCAGTCTCACCCCGGTCACTCCCTCTTCTCGCCTCTCCCATCAGGCAAGAGGTCTGAAGAAGGGTTCGCCTATTTCCTTTGCTCCATAGATGCTGCCGCACCCATTGAGTTTCTCCAGCATTTTTGTCTACCAGACAAGAGGTACAGAAGTGTGAAAACGCACACCTCCAGATTCAGGGACAGTTTCTTCCCGGCTGTTATCAGGCAACTTGAACCATCCCCTCACCAACTAGAGAGGGGTCCTGACCTATCTCAATGGAGACCCTCGGACTATCTTTATCTAAACTTTACCTTGCGCTAGGTGTACCTTTATCCTGTACCCGTACACTATACACAGCTTGATGGTAATCATGTATAGACTTTCCACTGACTGGTTAGCACGAAACAGAAGCTTTTCACGGCAACATGTGACAATAAACGAAACTCAACTTTTTCTTGCACTAAACGGTATTCTTGTATCCTCATCCTGTTGGAAGGAACGGCAGATGCTGGCTTAAACCGAAATGCTGGAGTAACTCAGCGGGACAGGCAGCATCTCTGGAGAGAAGGAATGGGTGACGTTTCGGTTCGGGGCCCTTCTTCAGGCTGAGAGTCGGGGGGAGGGGGATATGAGACAGGAAACGCTGATTATATGCTAACCCACTCATTCCTGGGATCATTCTGGTGAACCTCCTCTGGACGCTCGCCAGGGCCAGCACGTCCTTCCTCAGATTCGGGGCCCAAAACAGCTGACAGTACGCCAAGGCAATTTGTGAGGTGGGAGGTCAGGCTTCTGTCCCTCCTGCACGATGGGTCTATTCCCCATCTGCACGACTCTGCAGTCAGAATATTCTCACACTCCTAGGCCAGAGGCACTAAGGCATTGTACCAGCCACATCCACACATCCAGAGCAATGACAAAGCAATTAGTTTTATAACAAGGACAGGGACATTTCAGGAGAGGTAGGCCTCACCACCAATCACTGCAAGTTCAACATTAAGTGTTTAAGAAGGAACAGCAGATGCTGGAAAATCGAAGGTAGACAAAAGTGCTGGAGAAACTCAGCGGGTGCAGCAGCATCTAAGGAGCGAAGGAAATGGGCAACGTTTCGGGCCGAAACCCTTCTTCAGTTCAACATTAATCTCTGCACTCAGACTGTTTAAACAGAGGAGAGCCGTTTAGTTTAGTTTACAGATATAGCAAGGAAACAGGCCCGTCGGCCTACCGAGTCCGATCCCCGCACACTAACACTACCCTACACACACTAAGGATAATTTACATTTACACCAAGCCAATTAACCTACAAACCTGCACGTCTCTGGAGTGTGGGAGGAAACCGGAGCACCCGGAGAAAACCCACGTGGTAATGATACACTATCTATATGTAAGGAAGAACTGCAGATGCTGGATTCAATCTTGGGAAGATAAGACATAAAACGCTGGAGTAACTCAGCAGGTCAGGTGGCATCTCTGCATAGAGGGAATGGGTGATGTTTCAGGCTCACTCCAGCTTGTGTTAACCTGCACACAGCCCTACACTGGGGAAAAAAATGCTGGCTAGCTTTGGTGTAAACCAACATCTGCAGTTCCTACCTGCATTAAATGTTGTACGGTTTAGCAGTTTGCAGAAGGGTCCCAACCCAAAACGTCGCCCATTCCTTCTCTCCAGGGATGCGGCCTCCACTCGCTGAATTACTCCAGCATTTTGTGTCTACCTTCGATGAGACTATCTACTTGTCCTACGACTTCTTGCCTCTCATAATTTTCTATACTTCTATCAGGTCTGCCCTAAACTACGGCGTTCCAGAGAAAAAATCCAAGTCTGTGCAACCTCTCCCTGTAGCTAATGCCCTCTAATCCAGGCAAGCATCCTGGCAAACCTCCAAAGCCTCCACACCCTTCCTGTAATGGGACGAACAGAACTGCACGCAATACTCTTAACTTGGTCTGACTATATTCACATGTGGTGTGATTTGCTTGTTCATCACACTGAACAAAGCATTTTCATTCTGTCTTTCTATACGTGATACAATGATAAACATTCTCACTTCAAGGTGCGAGGCAGCGTTTTGGAGGTTGTCACAAGAGTGGCCTTTAAGAGGTATCTAGATGGGCACAAAATGCTGGAGTAACTCAGCGGGTGAGGCAGCATCTCCGGAGAGAAAGAATGGGCGACGTTTCGGGTCGAGTCCTTTTTTCAGACTGATGTTGGGGGAGAGATAGAATGTAGTCTGAGACAGTAAGACTGGTGGGAGAACTGGGAGTGGGGAGGGGATGGAGAGAGAGAGAAAGCAAGGGCTACCTGAAGTTAGGGAAGTCAATGTTCATACCGCTGGGGTGTAAACTACCCAAGCGAAATATGAGGTGCTGTTCCTCCAATTTGCGCTGGGCCTCACTCTGACAATGGAGGAGGCCCAGGACAGAAAGGTCAGTGTGGGAATAGGAATCTTGACAGGCACATGGATATGCAGGGAATGGAGGGCAGAGGAGATCAGTTTATCTTGGAATCACGTATGGCACAGACATGAGAGGTTTAGAGGGACAAGGGCCAAACGCCGGGCAAGTGGGACTAGTGTAGATGGAGTAGCTTGGCTGGCATGGGCAACTTGGGCCGAAGGGCCTGTATTCATGCTGCATGCCTCTATCATTTGGGTTCAATCCTGACTGGGCAACCACAAATCTTTGAGGTTTTATTTCAGATTTTCAGCATATTTCGTTTTTTGAAAAATTAAATTAATAGACCAAAAACTCACGGCAATGAGAAATGGTTTTGTGGTAGGACTGAAATGCCAGTCTACATTTGTTCCCAATTTCTTCCCAGCTGTTATCAGGCAACTGGATGGTCCTCCCTAGAGAGCGGGCCTGATCCCCCATCTACTGTACCTCATTGGAGACCCCTGAACGATCTTTAAATAGCACTTCAATGTTATATCTTGCACTGAAGGGCCTGTCCCTTAGCGATTGTTCAGCGGACTGCGGCGACTGTCAAGTTCGCGGCACTCGCCAGAAAAACCGGCCACTGTCAGAGTGGAACACACACACACACACACACACACACACACACACACACACACACACACACACACACACACACACACACACACACACACACACACAGAGGCCAGGGAAAGCGGGGAAGCGCTGTCTGAAATTCACACGGTGCAAAGCCAAGGTGATACAGACACACACCGTGATGAACAGGAAAGCTAAAGACGGCTAGCACAGTGCACGGTAAGTCCTTTAAAAGGGGGGGGGAGGGGAGATGGGGGGAGATGGGGGGAGGGAGAAGGGGGGAGAAGGAACGGAGACACTTTTAAGAAGCCAGACAACTTTTAATAAGCCAGAGATACACAGCTGTGAAGTTCGGCGGACATTTAACATTACCGGTCGGTTTTCCTTGGTTCTGAAAACTCGTGCTTACGTTTTTTCCCCCCAGTGACCCAATGAAAATGCCCGGTCAGCAAAGGTGATTAACTAAAACGACCTCGACTACCCATAACTACATGACGACCCCACTACAACTGCGACTACAGGATTATTGATTTTATCCATGGCAACCAATTTGTGATCGCAGAAAATGTTTCAACGTGTTGAAAAATTTGCGGCGACCATACTGAGGCCGCGACTAGTGCCCAGAATGCGGGAACTCCTCGCGACCATGAAGGAGACTCACCAGAGACCACCAGCGAACATGGGGCAACCATGTGGTGAGCACAGAGTCTCTTGCACTCGCCTAAAAAAGTCACCTAAGTGGGACAGGCCCTTAAATGTTGCACTGAAGATAGACATAAAACGCCAGAGTAACTCAGCAGGTCAGGTCACATCTCTGGAGAGAAGACCCTGTCTAATTTGAGGTCAACCAGCATCTGCAGTTCCTTCCTACATTAAATGTTACAGACAATAGACAATAGAAAATAGGTGCAGGAGTAGACCATTCGGCCCTTCGAGCCAGCACCGCCATTCAATGTGATCATGGCTGATCATCCAAATCAGTACCTCTTTGTTGCCTTCTCCCCATATCCCCCGACTCCGCTATCTTGAAGAGCTCCATCCAACTCTCTCTTGAAAGCATCCTGAGAATTCTGGGGCAGAGAATTCCACAGTTTCACAGGCCCTTCGGCCCAACTCGCCCACACCGACCAACATGTCCCAGCTACACTGGTCCCACCTACCTGTACCCATCTAAACCTGCCCTGTCCAACGTTGATAGGCACAAAACGCTGGAGTAACTCAGCGGGACAGGCAGCATCTCTGGAGGAAAGGGTGACTCTTGTCTAACCAAAACCTGTCTTACTGGTGAGGTGCTGGGCGGGACAGTGGGGGGTTTCTGCAGATAGCCAGCGAACGGTAAAGGGAGATGCTCGCCCACCAGATGGAGCCGAGGCATCTTGCGGAGGTGGGGGAGGGGTGGGGGGGGGGGGGAGGGAGACCTACCCTGCAGTAGCACGACTGCTCCTGGTCGCTCCCGGGGCTGCAGTGATGGTGGTCAGTGGTGGGAGCTCCGCAATTCAGACCATGGTGCCCTGCCGGGAAGTGAAAGTGCAACGGCAGGGGAAGAT